>NW_026938857.1:0-8720 GCF_032062105.1 Saccostrea cuccullata | reverse complement strand
TAGACTGTGAAGCGTGACGTCATAATCACATTCTTGTAATGTTTTTTGCACACGGCGCATTTTTACCTGTATAGTCAGCATAAAAACAAAACGTAGTACCTACGTATAGTGTAAACACACCCTGTATTTAGGGATAGGTTAGGGGATAGGGTTAGTTAGGGCTAGGGGGATAGGGTTAGTTAGGGTTAGTTAGGGTTAGGGTTAGGGGGCTAGGGGATAGGGTTAGTTAGGGTTAGGGGTTAGGGTTAGTTAGGGTTAGGGTTAGGGGGGTTAGGGTTAGGGTTAGGGGTTAGGGTTAGGGTTAGTTAGGGCTAAGGGGGATAGGGATAGTTAGGGTTAGTTAGGGCTAAGGGGGATAGGGTTAGGGGGTTAGGGCTAGGGTTAGTTAGGGTTAAGGGGTTAGGGTTAGGGTTAGGGGGCTAGGGTTAGTTAGGGTTAGGACTGCACTCAGTTGACCCATTTATCCCCTCTACCAATCAAATCTGATCACGTGATTTCTCTCAGCCAATCAGAATCCTCCCCTATCTAGGCTGCTTATACTACTAATAGCTAATTACTAGTCATCGATGGATTGAATTGTGCATTATTATTATTTTTTTTAATTATCAATATTTAAACGTTTCTATTAATTTCTTGAGTTAAGGTAGCTAAGGACACCTGACCCCAAAAAAACCTGTCAATAGATTTTGTTGAAATTTTCACACGGCGTAAAGGGATGTGTAATGAACACTTAGTCGAAATATGAACATGGCATTGTGGGTAAATTACGGAACCAGGGGGTAATGAGTTACCTCCCCTTTCCAACCACTCCAAAAATTATAATACAAGATAATTATTACCCATAAAAAATTTATTGTGCAATATGCATTCAATATCAAAAATTATTTTTAAACAATATTGATACTATTAACTTATTTTAACAATGGATTGTCTGAACATATATAAATTAAGAGAATAATCCATGTAGAACATTTGAAATTCGACAAATTTGGCCATTTTCATGCACACAAATTTGACACTTTTTTAAATTCTAAAAAAAATCTGTCCAATAGAATTTTTATTTTTTATCATTATATGAAAGATCTGTCTAATACTATTCTTCACTCAAAAAATCTTGGTCACATTGAGGGCTAATAAAGGTACTAGATGATCCACAACTACCCCCCCCCCTCTTTTGGTTTCCCATTGTAAATGTAAGAATAATGATTAAAGTGGCTTTTCAACAAAAAAAAATGCCCAGCAAATTTGGGAAAACTGAAGAAATAAATCAGAAGTAAAAATCAAATGCTAATAAATGACTAAAGAAAATATTTTTATGAAATTAGAAATAGTATTTATAATACATTGAAGATGTAGAGTAATAACTTGAAGAGTTACCTCCCCTCTCCCCTCACAATAAAACATGTAATTAACGTATCGCCAGCTGTCAATCACAACAAAATTTCAACCAATGAAATAATTTCGTTTATTCTGCGCGTTCAGTAAACACTAGCTCCGCCATATGCTCCGACAAACACTCGCGGTGGGCTAAGCAGTCGACAATAAAGAAATTGAATAAATAAGCCAATTATCGTTTAAAGATGCAGTTGGGGAACTTGTAACTCCAACAACAGGTATCCCGAAAGGGAATTATGGATGTTTTGGGACCGCGATGCTTTGGGACGCCGACGTTTCGGGACTTAACACGTTTCGGGACTTCTGAATATTTTGGTCAGGAAATGAAATAAAACTTGTTAATTTGCTGTTTTTTTTAATGTTTATACATGTATACTTTCTTAGTTTGATACAGATACTCCAAAAAATCGGTATTTAGCGTAACTTGATGATAAATCTATGCACAATATCATAGGTGTTCGTGGAAAAAAAATCAGATTTTTTTTATGTTGAAAAAGGGGGTTGGTTGGGATAATCCTGTCTACGAGCACTTGTGCACAGTATAGAGATTTACAGACTGCCTTCGATCTTAATTTTCAAATACACATGTATAACATGCATACATACGCATATGAATATATCTAAGCGTCATCAGTTCATAACACTTCTACATACGTGCATGTTTTACCTTCAAAATACGTACAGACTTTTATTTTAAAAGAGAACTATAAGATTTTTGAGTCAGTAATTTCAAAGTTATCGTGTTTATGATATTGTATATGATATTGTTGACTTGTGCTTGAAAGTTACCATTTCTTTTTACCAGTTTATATAAAATATGCAGGATTGTGGTTATAAACTTTTATTTTCCGTCATTTTCATTTTTTTAAAAATTAAATCAGATTAATCTATCCAATAAAATGATTCTAAAAATTAACTTTTAATTCCCCCATTACTAGTATATTATTTATTTATGGAGAACACCATCGTACATTGGGAAAAAAATCGAAATTATTGATCAGTTAGTGTAGACATTAAACAATGCTTTGTAGTTTTAGCCCCCCACTATCCACAGACACGTAGCAGTATAGGTTAAAAAATGGGGATAGTGGTGGTGTTTGGATTTTGAAGTTCGAACCTAACACCCCCCCCCCCCCCCCCCTACGAAATAGAATTTTCGTGTTAGGGAAATTGACATTTCTCTTTTTTTTTTCCTTTTTTTTTTTTTTTTTTTTTTTTTTGCTTGTCAGGGTTTTCTGAAGGTATATTTTTTTTTACACTTAGCAGCCCCCCCTTTCAATTTGCTTCCGACGCCAATAATTTTTATGATAAAGACATGTGCATTGTCATTACTGGTATCTCAAAAAGGATGCTATATATGATTTAATGAATTATAGTCCGACTGACATAAGGAAGATATGATAAATACAATGTAAAATTGTAATATATACGAGGGTTGTCCCAGAAAAACGCGAACATTGTATATTAGATTTGTATGATATATCTGACTACAATTATTCTAAATCTTCACCATGTACCTACTGCTATCTAGAACGTGTGCACATTTTCACCTGAATTTAAAGTAAAGAAGAAAGATTTTTCCATAAAAAATAGAATCAACTTACAGCTTAACTGTTACAAATGAGCTGCTTCTGTTTTTCCAAAGTCGAAATTTCCGGAGAGATTTATGGGAAGACCATTTGATTCTGGAAGGGGGATGGTTTGCAATTTTTTCCGAGTTAGATTATATGAATTTTCATGTCGGTGAAGGACGGATTATTTATTTCCAATGGCAGATTATTTATTCTCCTCTTCATTGAAAAAATCAAACAAGCAAAAAAAGAGGAAAGAAAACGCTGTTGACAACCCTAATTTGTGTGTGTGTGTGTGGGGGGGGGGGGCAAATTATTTATTTCCTTCCAGTAGAGGAATTATTTATTTCCAAAATATCTGCCAGACCACCCCCCCCCTTCAGAATCAAATGATCGTCCCCTTATAGATGCCTCTGTAATTTGCTATTTTCCTTCGTCGACATCATTGTTTACAGTATGAGGGAACTCGGACTTTCTCATGTTCTCAGAAAGGGATAATACGAATGTTTTAGGTGAATGAATATATAAACCCTTTGTTAAAACATTTGCCTTTTGTTTTTGTCTCAAAGTGGGTTCGTATGGCAAATATTTTACAGCAAAATCATCAGGAACTTCTTACAAAATCTATCGGCGTTGACTTCCTCGCCATGTTGATTATGTCGGAGCACCATTGGAGTTATCTCCCATAGCGCGATGGGCGGAGTCTGGCGATACGTTAATTAAACCAGTATTGAAATAATCCATAAAAAATTCCTCAACAAAATTAAAATATGAATTTATATTTCAACAATAAATACTTGAAAAAAAATTTAATTACAAAAAACAAATTTAAAAATTCTTCAATATGATCCCTTTTGATTAATTTCATGCAAACAAATTCTATGATTTCTTATAGATTTCTAAAAAATATATTGTATGACAAAAAGTCCAGTACTATTTCTCACTCAGAAATCCCAGCTGCATTAAGAGGTAATTAACTATTAAGTTACAGAATGGTCTAACACACCCCCCTCCTTTTATGCATCTGATATTGTTTTCATTGCAATGTCAAAAATCCCCCTAATTATTAACATGTCAAATGCATTCTACTGTGTCCGAAAATACATTTTGGTCATACAGAATAAAGAAATCCATCTGACATAGCACTGCAAAATTCACAAATTTCTATTTCATAGAATAAGAATATCATTGAATAAATATGATCAGTACTCCCTCAAATTGATCAAAAGTCATTTTATTCCATGAACAGGTGGGATAATAACATTTAATAGGCCATTCCAAGTCTTTTTTCTGTTTGGCATCCAATTGCACCTTGGTTTTTGACACCTACATGTATCAGAAAATCAAACGAAATCAGAAGCCCTACACTTGATTATTTTTGTTGAAATCTTTTGAGTTCTGTCAATTTCTCAAATATGTACAATAAATATGTCATAGATGGTGTACTTTAGGCATTTATTATTTTGATTTTGCTGAAGAATAGATATTTCTACCAGAAAAGCAGATTGATGAAATAAAATCCTCAGATTTACACTATTATTATAACTATAGACATGATACAAGTACATTCTGTGTTTTATTTTTTGGTTCATATTTCTTTTTTACAAATAGGTACATGTAGTTAGGTTTTTGATTGAAGGTTGGATGGTAAACAGAGAAAAAAACTTAAAATGGGCTTTGTCTAAAACCGTCCTTGACCTGAGACATAAATTACATAAACTATACCTAAAAATTAAAAACAAAATGACAATGCTGCACTGGGACATAACACCTGATGCAGGACATTTTATATAAAAAGTTCAAAAAAAAAATTCTACATGAATATCTGGAGCAGCTTATTAACAAGCCTGAAAAACACTCACAGTGTAGATTATGCATGATAATAGAGAATATCTGTTGATTGGCCTATTACTGAACCCGACATCACAAGTCGACATTAATTTTTTAAAAAGAATAATCTACACTCTACAGTAGTGTAATACTGCACCTGACATATACAAAACATAACATAGTGCATTAAACATGAAAGGGTGCATGTGGAGTGATCTATTACCACACCAGACATAAAACAGGGTAGATTAAATATGAAAAATGAAAAAAAAAAATCTATATGTGGAGTGATTAGTTTCCACTTTAAATGCAACACTCAATCAAGAGATACATGTACCCGGTAATAAAGCTGACAAAGAAAAGTAGTCTATTGACTATGTTAGTTTATTTTCAACAAGCGATTCTTGTCCTGCTCTTTTTTGGAAGGGATGGAAAGTCATTCTGCCGTCGAGCTGCAGTAGTTGAATCATCATCAGCATGAATGGTCTGGACTTCACATTCACGTATCTTGTACTCTGTACTGATGAATCTACCTGTAATTTATAAAATTTAACAAATACAATATTATCTGCAGTTGACGTCAAAATATATTTCCCACAATGTCTATATCCTATATATAGAATTTCAGTGAAAAACATGTACATGTAACAGGAAAAGAGAAAATGTATGGATGGACGGGGAGTCAAACCTGAGACCCCTGCATCACAAGTCGTGCTATATCGACTGAGCTACCCTGGACAATATATATCCATGGCCCAAACCATTACATACATACATGTATATATAACTTGCAAAAGTTTACACCTCATACTGTGATACAGGTAAATTGCCAATTTTCTACACCTATTATGTTCCCCAAACGAAGTTGGGGAACATATTGTTTTTACTCTGTTTCTTATTATTATTTTTCTTCTTCCTGGGCACTTATTTGTCCGCGGATGATCTTGTAAACTGTTCATCCGATGTAGGAAAAATCTTTTTAGGGTAAGTAGACATGTTATGTAGATTTGTGGAATCAAGGTCATTTTGCGCACATGCTTGCAAGAGCGCGCACGTGCAACATGTAAAATGACCAATATAATTGATATAGCCGTAACTTTTCTATTTTCTGATGAAATGTGTTGAAACTCAGAACATAAGAATATATTAGTATTCTAGACAATATTACATGGTCAAATTATCATGAACTCACGCGCATGCACGTGTGCTTCACTCTGATTGGCTGAAACAAAAATCTCAATATCTTATTCGTTTTTTGACGAAATACTTTGAAATCTAAAACATGGTAATGCATTAAGATATCCTACGATATGATCAAAATAATTTTCATGAAATCACGCGCATGCGCGTGCGCTGCAATCTGATTGGCTAAAACTTTAAATGCCTATAACTCCCTTGGTTTTCAGCCAAACAGGATGGGATTTAGAACATAGATAGTCTTAATGGACCCCTACAAAAGGTTATGGTCATCATGCACATTCATGCACGTGCGTGCATGTGTAATACGTATAATTACAAACGCACTTGATTTAGCGTATTTTCGAATACTTTTTGATTAAATGCCTTGATATAAAGTATATTAAAATAAATTAATAATGTAGATACAATGATATGGTCATTTCGCATATGCATGCAAGTGTACGCACATGCAATGCAAAGATTTGCTATATACTTGGTATACTTTAGGAAAAACATTGTTTAAGTTTAAGATGCATAGGGTTTAGTTTATTTAATGAAGCTTAGAGGGAATGAGGCACCAAAATGAAGTTGTGGAGCGTTTGGGGAACATCTGTAACGGTTCTCGTTACAATTAGCACTAGTTAAATTTGGCATAGCAAAATTTAAATGATGACTTAACCATTATCACTATTATGCTGACAGCAAGATCCCTGGTCCGCTATCCAGCATCAAAAATGCAATTCAACTGGTCCTGTTTAGCATTCTTCATCTCTAGCTATCCAACAACACTCTTTGGCCTGGTTCCACAATTAACAGAGGTCAACATTTTTATTTTGTCAAAGTAGCGAAACCAAATAGGTGAAGTGTTACGTTACATGTACAGGTGCTGAGACCATATACTACATGTATGGGTTGGTGGTCCTATACCAGAAAGTACCATCTTGGTGGCTGAAAAAAAAATAGATCAAATAAATATACATATTATATATCAGCAAATCCAAAATTTAATTATATTAGTTGATTGGCAAATCACTTTTTAATCAGAAAATCTAACATTATTAAATTAAAATGCCCCACTGCCTGGCCAATATTCTAACTATACAGCAGCAGTAATATAAAGATTTGTCAATTTCATCAGACCAGCAAACAACATGTAAACAGTTTCAATGTTTACCACACTGACACAGTTACTACCAGTGAAGAAAAACAAAAATAATCTGTCCAGGGTTCGACACTAAAGGTAGCCCGCTGGCCCGCGACAACTGACTATTGAGTTTGGACTACTAAACCTGCCTTTAAACTTGCCCTGCAGGGCCCAGCGCTACAGTAAATTTTACCAAACACTCACTCAGAGCAACAAAAATAATTATAATTCACACAAAATGTACCTGATTATTGATAAATTAATTTAATTTTCAAACATATTTTATCCTTAAAATTATTTTTGGAAGTCAAAATGTAAACTTTAAAGGTGATTCGAAATACCCTAAATGATTATAAATGTGGAATTTTTCGAATAGAAAAATGTCTTAGGTACAATCTGACAAAAATTAGGTCCCCAGTGATCTTGGAAATAAAAATAAATTATCTGTCCTTCACTGCAAATACATAATCTGACATCCATAAAATTTGCCCCCCCCCCTCCCACCCCCATCAAATGAATGACAGTTCCTTTATTACATTCTCTGAATTTACTAATACTAGGGTGAAGTTTAATGTTGAATTAAAATACGCCTATTATTATGAAAGTATGTAATGTAAATATCTACAGATCTATATGACTTACCGAGAGCTACTTTTGAGTTGATATCAACAGTGATCATAAGCCTCTCTATCGTATTCCTTTCGGGGCCGGGATTTCCCGTGGAAAGTGTCGGTAAATCCATAAATAGTACAGTACTATTAGTCCCAGGCCTATTGTATTGATACAATAAAGTACCGAGTCACCATCGCTTTCAAAGTTTTTGCCTTTATCACTGTGACTGAGAGCATATAAACTGATTTGTCAAGTTCCTCATCTCAATAAATCTTCGTACCTCTTTCGATTTCATCCATTGTCATATCATGATTGAGATTCAAACCAGCTGCGTCGTCTGCTTTGGAATAGGGGGTGCTAATCGGTCGTTTGCTATACACAGATATTTTAGTTCATAAAAAGGTTTTATTGTTTTCTGTTTCTTAAGATGTTATATCCTCTCATTCGCTCTAATTTACTTGATCTACCTTTACAGCTGAGCTTTTCTATAAAGTTTTCCGTGTACTTTTCTCGGAGCACGTTGTTTACAACATTTCTGCAGTCCGCCATATTGAACTATGCGCATTTCCGGAATAAGCCAACCGAAAAATTCTTAATTTAGAATTCACATGCAATGTCACGTGATCGCTATCCGTAGCTACGTTAAATTACATTTCAGAATACCAATATCACGGAAACCAGTGTTCTTAAAATTGACCTTATCTCTCCTATTATGAAGTCGTAACGTATCACTGTGTATTCTGTGTTTCTTTATTGCCCCTCTGATTTGGAAATAATGACGCAATTTATGGCGGAACAAGGCATTTACTAGCCAGCTTATTGCATCATTTTTAAAAGAAATATATAGAAATAACGAACACTATTCAATTTAATATATAAGTTCATAACACAATACAAAACAGGAGCAGAGCAAACACAGACCTACGAAGCCTCAAAGCTCAAAGGTCAAGGTCAAAGGGTAAAAGTTCTTGGTATCCAATAAAAAGTCT
>NW_026938856.1:0-88952 GCF_032062105.1 Saccostrea cuccullata | reverse complement strand
TCTCATGCTACAGTGTTGTAAACATGAGACCATCTATGTTTAAGACTGTTATATGTCAATGGTCTCATGCCACAGTGTTGTAAACATGAGACTATCTATGTTTAAGACTGTTATATGTCAATGGTCTCATGCTACAGTGTGGTAAACATGAGACCATCTGTGTTTAAGACTGTTATATGTCAATGGTCTCATGCTACAGTGTTGTAGACATGAGACCGTGTATGTTTAAGACTGTTATATGCCAATGGTCTCATGCTACTGTGTTGTAAACATGAGACCATCTATGTTTAATACTGATATATGTCAATGGTCTCATGCCACAGTGTTGCAAACATGAGACCATCTATGTTTAAGACTTTTATATGTCAATGGTCTCATGCCACAGTGTTGCAAACATGAGACCATCTATGTTTAAGACTGTTATATGTCAATGGTCTCATGCCACAGTGTTGTAAACATGAGACCATCTATGTTTAAGACTGTTATATATCAATGGTCTCATGCTACAGTGTTGCAAACATGAGACCATCTATGTTTTTGACTGTAATATGTCAATGGTCTCATGCCACAGTGTTGTAGACATGAGACCATCTATGTTTGTGACCGTAATATGTCAAATGGTCTCATGCTACAATGTTGAAGACAAGAGACCATCTGTGTTTAAGACTGTTACATGTCAATGGTCTCATGCTACAGTGTTGTTTATATGAGACCATCTATGTTTAAAACTATTACATGTCAATGGTCTCATGCTACAGTGTTGTAAACATGAGACCAAACATGTATGTGTTCAGGAATGTTACATATTGAGAGTACAAAGAAATTTTTATAATGCACTTACGTGCATAACTCAATTTGTCTGCACACATCCTTGTAATTATGAGACTGTATTTAAAAAAAAATAATGATTCATTGCCTAAATCGTCTTGTAAATTGCAGTTCAATAAGCGTGTGTTTGTAATTGTTTTATGGCAAAGGTTTCTTTCTTCAGTGTTGTAAACTAGTAGCAAAGTGTGTTTTTTTGTTCACAATTGTCAAATTGCAATATCACATTTCCTCATTTGTTTTAAAAAGAAATATTTTTACAATTACATCAATCAATAAACTATTAGGCACCTATGTATGGGTCCTTTTTTTCTTATCTCACCTGCTTCCTCCATTTAAAATCTTTGTATAATCCTGTAGAACCCTTACTACCTAACCGTTATTGTGTTTGAGGGTACAGCTAACGTCTAAATTTAAGCATTAATTAAATCTAAAGCTTGATTAAGAATTGGTGGAAAGGCTTCTATTATAACCGGATATGGTTAGGGGTAAATAGATGGGAGAACCGCGATTCCGGAAAGCCCTAGCCTCGTTTTGATTTAGATGCGACCATGGTCTCATGCCCTGTTTTCTATATATTCGATCAATGCATACTATCTTTGCAAGATATATAACTGTTTTCAGCGGCAGCTCACACATATTGGTCCGACCAAAATAATTCCATCATGATAAGTAGATACAACATTATTGTTCATGATAAGAGTAAAGTTGTGTATATCATACGTTAAAGAAATCAAAAATAACGTCAAAATATCATTAGAAAGTCACTTTCCCCCCGAAATGCAAATAAAAAATATCAATATTCCTACGCTCGCTCCCTCCTCAGCCTTTTTTTTTTAACGTGTTTGATAACAGAGAATAATTAGGTCATTCTTCGATTCATATCTTTTCACCAATGAATTGATAATACTATATCAACAATTGTATTAAGTACATGTTTATAGTCCGTTAATTATCATACAATTTGTTCTTAAAGAAAGAAATAATCATTCTGTGTGTGTGTATTATTAAATGACGGAATTCTCAATCCCTGGCCTGCTCGTGTGTACGCTTTGTAGACTGTAGGGTATGTGTGGCAAAACGAAAACTGCATGGGTTGGAGATTCGGGTTCGTGTTGAAGTTCAGCATACCATTATATATAGAACTTGAATAATGTAAGTAATTTCTGCGACAAATATATTAGTATATTTCAGTTATTTTCAAAACAAAAAAGGTTTTCCATGTTTTCAGTTTAGAATTTTCCGACCCGGACCTGATTTTCCCAACCCGGCCATTATTATAAACACAAGTTGTTGCAGATGAAAATGTTATCTAGAACAAACTATATAAAGTTCAACAGGGATTGTATAATTTTCATTAATCAGAATTCGTATTTATATGATCTAATTAAGAAAAGAAAAGTTTTGTCTGACACCGTAACTTCTCGGCAAAACAAAACGTGTTTCTCCGAGCTCGCTGGATGCGTGTGACAGCTCCATTGCACGTGTGTAGACCAACGCTACAGGTACATCTAGGCCTATGTGTACTGTTTGTTAGGAGACTGGGTGACCGTAATGCTATGGAATCACGATATTTACAACAGTTCCATAATTAGACAGTGCATTTTTTTTTTTATTAACGTCATTATAAACACTGTTAAACATATTAAATCTAACAGTCGAATATCTTTGGATATGGGGTAACCCATATCTATTCTTGTTATATGTAAATATACCTGCTGAACTAGGACCTTAGGTCCCCCGCGCAGTTCACTTCTATCGGGTCTGATTACTCCGCTACAAAATGTAGTGCGTTGCATACGTAAAGTGAAAATAGAGTAAATCGTAATACTCTGATGCCTTTTCAGTGTAAAAAAAAACCAGAAAATTTATTTTTGTCAAGGGAATAACCATCTGTGATGGGTATTAGAAAACAAAAAGGGGGAGGGGGGTTGCTGAGCAACATTAACTGCAATATTATAAGATATATGATATATTAGAGTTTAACATTTATGGATTATGTTGGGTGACCTGTGGTCTCCCCTATGATTTAATTATTCCATGTAAGGTTATCGTATCTATATAACTCAGTGCCTAACCTCTGATCTCCTTTCTAATAGTAAGCGACTCAGAGTAAACGACGTACGTCCAGTCTCTGCACTCGCAGATCTCTAACAAGCATGGGGTGGGTTGTGTGAAGATTTTGCCCCCTACACCCCCTTTTCATTTCGCTCGGACTTTTCACCAATCCTTTAACATAATGGAATAACTATTTGTTAATAAGTTATTTAATGTCTCTTTTGTCTTCCTTATGAGGTCATGCTTAAATAGGCGATCTCATCACTTTAACACTCTTTGCCGGAAATTCCAGATTTTTATTTATCTTACAAAGAAGATGTACACCCTGTATTACAAAGTTTGGGGCTGCATGGAGTTCTCCCCTTTCCTTGGAATTAACACATCAAATTAATAAAACAATCAAAACTACATTTAAAAAAGGGAATAAAATACTGTATTTGAAGACAAGCAAGTTGACTAATCTTCCAAATTCCAATTACATACATGTACATTTAAAGAATTCGGAGAAATTGTGCACTTTTTCCCCGGTCAAAAAATTAGGGTCGCAATTTTTTTTTGAGAGGATTTGAAAAATAATTCTATACATACCATGATTTTAAATTATTGCCTACGTACAACTTTCAATAACATCGTAATAATGTACAACATAAGATTACCTTTGTCTCATTCATATACTACAATTTGTGAAGTATGAAATCCTTATTGATGGACAATATAAGACTCCCGCTTGTTTCCATAATCTTTATGCGAATACCAGAGGTAATAAAAAGTTAATAAGACCAGAGGTCACTTTATATCGTACATCTTTAGGGCGACCATAGGTCACGTTATATTGTACATCAAAAGGGGGACCAGATGTCCTCTTCTGTTCTTCATCATATGGGGGACCAGAGGTCACCTTATATTTTACATCAGTAGGGGGACCAGAGGTAACCTTATATTGTTGATCAGTAGGGGGACCATAGGATACCTTATATTATACATCAGTAGGGGGACCAGGGATCATTTTACATTGTACATAAGAAGGGGGACCAGAGGTCACCTTAAATTGAATAACAGTAGGGGGACCATAGGAAACATATAATGCACTTTACATAAGAAGGGGGAACAAAAGTTATCTTATACTCTAAATCAGTAGGGAGACCAGTAATCATCTTATTTGTACATCAGTAGGGGGCCCAGAGGACACTTATATTGTACATCAGTAGGGGACATCAGTAGGGGGACCAGATGTCACCTTATATAGTACATCAGTAAAGGGACCTGTGGTCACCTTATATTGAACATCAGTAAGGGACCAGAGGACACCTAATATTACACTTTAGAACAATAGGGGGACCAGAGGGCACCTTATATTGTACATCAGTAGGGGACCAGAGGACATTTCATATTTAACATCAGTAGGGGACATCAGTAGGGGGACCAGATGTCACCTTATATAGTACATCAGTAAAGGGACCTGTGGTCACCTTATATTGAACATCAGTAGAGGACCAGAGGACACCTAATATTACACTTTAAAACAATAGGGGGACCAGAGGGCACCTTATATTGTACATCAGTAGGGGACCAGAGGACATTTCATATTTAACATCAGTAGGGGACATCAGTAGGGGGACCAGAGGTCACCTTATATTGTACATCAGTAGGGGACATGTGGTCACCTTATATTGAAGATCAGTAGAGAACCAGAGGACACTTAATGTTACACTTTACATCAATAGGGGGACCAGAGGTAACCCTGTATTGTACATCAGTAGGGGGACCAGAGGTCACCTTATATTGTACATCATAAGAGGGACCAGAGGACAATTAATATTACACTTTGGATCAATAGGGGGACCAGAGGGCACCTTATATTGTACATCAGTAGGAGACATCAGTAGGGGGACCAGAGGTCACCTTATATTGTATATCAATAGGGGGACCAGAGGTAACCTTATATTATACATCAGTAGGGGGGCCAGAGGACACCATATATCGTACATTGATAGGGGGACTAGAGGTTTTTGTACAAGGTAGGGGGAACAGAGGACACCTTATATTATACATCAGCAGGGGGACCAAGCTAAGGGTCACCTTATATTGTACATCAGTAGGGGGACCAGAGGACACCTTATATAATACATCAGCCGGGGACCAGGGGTCATCTTATTTTGTACATCTGTAGGGGGACCATAAGACCTTTATAATGTACAACAGCAGGGTGACCAGGGGACATCTTTTATTGTACATAAGAAGGGGATATCAGTAGGGGGACCAGAGGACACCTTATATTATACATCAGTAGGGGGCCAGGGGTCACCTTATATTGTACATCAGTAGGGGGACCATATGTCACCTTATATTGTACATGAAAAGGGAGACCAGATGTCATCTTTTGTTCTTCATCATATGGGGGACCAGAGGTCACCTTATATTTTACATCAGTAGGGGGACCAGAGGTAACCTTATTATGTATATCAGTAGGGGGACCATAGGATACCTAATATTGTACACCAAAATGGAGACCAGATGTCATCTTCTCTAAATAATATGGGGGACCAGAGGTCACCTTACATTTTACATCAGTAGGGGGACCAGAGGTAACCTTATATTGTATATCAGTAGGGGGACCATAGGATTCCTAATATTGTACATCAGTAGGGGGACCAGGGATCACCTTATATTGTACTTAAGAAGGGGGACCAGAGGTCACCTTAAATTGGTAACAGTAGGGGGACAAAAAGAAATCTATAATGCACTTTACATAAGAAGGGGGAACAAAAGTTATCTTATACTCTAAATCAGTAGGGAGACCAGTAATCATCTTATTTGTACATCACTAAGGGGCCCAGAGGACAATTACATTGTACATCAGAAGGGGACATGAGTAGGGGGACCAGAGGTCACCTTATATAGTACATCAGTAAAGGGACCTGTGGTCACATTGAACCAGAGGACACTTTATATTTAACATCAGTAGGAGACATCAGTATGGGGACCAGAGGTCACCTTATATTGTACATCAGTAGGGGACCTGTGGTCACCTTATATTGTACATCAGTAGTGGGACCAGAGAACACCTTATAAAATACCTCAGCAGGGAGACCAGGGGTCATCTTATATTGTTCATCATTAGGGGGACCAGAGGACACCTTATATTGTACAACAGCAGGGTGACCAGGGGACATATTTTATTGTACATAAATTGGGGACATCAGTAGGGGGACCAGAGGACACATTATATTGTTCACCAGTAGGGAGGCCAGGGGTAATCTTATATTGTACATCAGTAGGGGAACCAGGGGTCACCTTATTTTGTACAAGGTAGGGGGAACAGAGGACACCTTATATTATACATCAGCAGGGGGACCAAGCTAAAGGTAACCTTATATTGTACATCAGTTGTGGAACCAAGGGACACCTTATATTATACATCAGCCGGGGACCAGGGGTCATCTTATATTGTACATCAGTAGGGGGACGATAGGATACCTTATATTGTACAACAGCAGGGTGACCAGTGGACATCTTCTATTGTACATAAATTGGGGACATCAGTAGGGGGACCATAGGACACCTTATATTGTACCTCAATAGGGGGACCAGGGGTCATCTATCTTATTTTGTACACAAGTAGGGTGACCAGAGGTCACCTTATATTGTACATCAGTAGTGGGACCATAGGACATCTTTTATGTACATCGGAAGGGGGAAAAGAGGTCACCTCATATTGTACATAAGTAGGGAACATCAGTAGGGGGACCAGAGATCACCTTATAATGTATATCAGTAGGGGGACCAGGGGTCACCTTATATTGTACAACAGTAGGGGGACCAGTGGTCACCTTATATTGTACAACAGTAGGGGGACCAGGGGTTACCTTATATTGTACATCAGTAGGAGATAACAGTAGGGTGACCAGGGTATATCTAATATTGTACATAAATTGGGGACATCAGTAGGGGGACCAGAGGTCACCTTATAGTGTACATCAGTAGGGGCACCAGAGTTCACCTTATAGTGTACATCAGTAGGGGGACAGAGCCTTCAGTTCATCTGTAACGTTCGTTACTAGGTGGACCAGAAGTAAACTAATATTGTACATCTATAAGTTGACCAAAGTGCACATTATATGTTATTTCATTATGGAGACTAATGGTCATCTTTATATTGTTCAACAGAAAGGGGACCATAGGTCACCTTATACTGTACAAGAGCAGACGTCAGATTATATTGTACATCATAAGGGGAAACGGAGGTCACCTTATATATCAATAGGGGGATCACCCTATATTGTAGATCATTATGAGGACCTTAGGTCACTCTATATTTTACATCACAGAGGTCGCCTTGCATTTTTAAAGAAATCAGACATAGAAAAAATTATATTAATGCAGAGAGATAAAGCATCAACGATTCTAGATCCGTCTTAACCAACAGACACCTAAAAAAAAAACAAGGGCGGACCAGAGGGTACAGATAACATGCATATTAACGAGATGCTAGAGGTTCACTTAAGTTCACGACAAAAGGCCTATGGATCTTATAGGTCATCTGAACATCTTGTAAAACTTTAAAACTTTCATTTCAAATAATCGGTAATAATTAGTAGTGCTTATTGACCACAAAAACACTCATCCTGAGGTCATAAATTTCATAATTTTGAAAAAAAGGACCATTGTTCATAAAAAAAATTGGTTTAAAGAACAAAAGAACAAATTTCATAGCATTAATTCCATTACAGTTTTGTCTACAAATAACATGGTACCCATGAGCCAGGCGCCTTGAAATTTATGTTTCTGGAAAACGCTCCCTTGCTTATCATAACTATATGTAGTTAGTTTAATTACTATCCAGGAGCAGAGAGGAAGATTTTTTTTATAGAATTAAGGAGGCTGGGGGTCAACAAATTAACCACAAATTAACCATCAGATTTAACTTATTTTTTTAGATACGGTATCATAAACTGTCAACTATCATTTGGCAAAGAAAAAATCATACCTTTTAGTTTTAAAATTTGATAATTTTTGCATATCTTTATATGGAGCTCTTCTTTTAAGGGAGATCAAAATAGTCTGAAAATGGCTGCCATCTCTCAGTCTCTTTAATGATTTTAAACTTTACATTTTATATAGCCCCATCGGAACCCCTCACCTTTGGGTCACGAATTTCAACACTTTGGAGAGAATACCCTTCCTCATCACACCTTTGCATGTAGTTAGTTCGTTTAATATCCAGGGGCAGAGGGAAATATTTTCAAAGAATAATTGTATTTAATAATTATTATTATTGTCGTTATGGGTAGTTCCTGTGTGAACAGAGTGGTGAATTTGTGTGGTTTTTATGTCACATGACATGGTCATATAAATAGCAGGTTCGTGCTTGAAAAGTTTTACCGCTCGTACAGAACGTTTAAGGAATGGAAACCAGTAAATTAGGTACACAGACATATATATATATATATATATATATATATATATATATATATATATATATATATATATATATATATATATATATATATATATATATATATATATGTTAGTATTATTTAATGATTAAAAATAACGTGTGTTGAAATGAATACAATGTGTTAAATTTGTAATAAAATCTGACGAGCAGCATTCCATCCATATGAGTTGATTATTCTTTCAATACAGAATAAAAAGTATAATTAATTTATATTCGGACGAACGAAGTGAGGGAGAATATAAATTAATATAGATTTTTATAGCCCTGTTCTAACCCCAGGGCCCCTGACCCTGGGATAATGAATTTCACAATTTTGGTATGTAGTCAATGCATATAATAATTATGCCAACATATCGACGGCTTGATGTTAATAAGTAAAGAAGATTTTTAAAGATTTCATCAATTGTAGTTATTTCGCTCAAACTTTCTTGCCTTAGGGGGTGGAGGGCAGGGGCCATGAATTAAAAAATATCCCCTTCACCCATAAATGCTTTATGCCAAAATTAGTTGTAAATGGTTGAGGGATTACAGAGAAAAGCTGAAAATGTTCGAATGTTAACGCACAATGCACAGCGCACGACGCCAGAAAAAAGACTGATAGCAATAAGATACATGCGTTGATTCAGGTGACCAAATAAGAAGTCCTTTGGTCTCAATATTTATGTAAAATATTAGGTGTCTTCTGGTCTCCCTGTTGACTTACAATATAATATCATAAGATGACCTCTGGTCTTCTTATTGATGTAAAATATAACGTGTCTTCCGGTTTCTTCTTTGTCGTTCAAAATAGTGTTATCATTAGTTTTAATGATGAACAATATAATGTGACCTCTTGTCCCCCTACTGATGTACAAATAACGAAGGCTGTTCAATAAATAATGTCATGAACTGTATGCCATACAATACTAAGCTTGAACTTTTCGAATTATTGCATCTTTAATGAATTTATAACAATTGATGTGACTACTTTTCATCACATAGTTTAATTGTAAGAAGCTGGAAAACAAGGGTATTCGAGACACTGCATTAAAAATGAATTGTAAAGAATCAGTAAACTAGAGCGAAATTAAACCGTCCATTAAAGCTGCTGTAAAACTTATTAAGAATCCCAAAGAAATATTCACTGAAATATGTAAAAATTTACTGCAATCAATGTTTGTTTTATAGACAATTGAGCAGGTGGATTTCAATAATAAACAAGAATAGATATGGGTTACCCCATATCCAAAGATATTCGACATTTAGATTTAATATGTTTATCAGTGTTTATAATGACGTTAATAAAAAAAACTGCAATGTCTAATTACGGAACTGGTGTAAATTTCGCGAGTCCATGGCTTTACGGTCACCCAGTCTCATAACAAACAGTACACATAGGCCTACATGTACCTGTGTCCGCAAGACCAACATTAGCCTTGATCTACACACTTGCGATGGAGCTGTCAAACGCATCCAGCAAGCTCGCAGAAACACGTTTTGTTTTGCCGAGAAGTTACGATGGCAGACAAAACTTTTCTTTTCTTAATTAGATCATATGAATACGAATTCTGATTAATAAAAATTATACAATCCCTGTTGAACTATATATAGTTTGTTCTAACATTTGCATCTGCAACAACTTGTGTTTAAAATGGCCGGGTTAGGAAAATCAGGACCGGATCGGAAAATTCTAAACTGAAAACCTTTCTTGTTTTGAAAATTACTGAAATATATTAATGTATTCGTCGCAGAAATTACTTACATTATTCAAGATCTATATAAAATGGTATGCTGAACTTCATCACGAACCCGAATCTCCGATCCAGTTCTCGTTTTGCTACGCATTTTATACCCTAAAGTTTACAAAGTGTACACACAAGCAGAATCCAGCCAGGGATTGAAAATTCCGTCATTTAATAATACACACACACAGAATGATTAATTTTTTCTTTAAGAGGAAATTGTATGATAATTAACAGACTATAAACATGTACTTAATACAATTGTTGATATAGTATTATCAATCCATCGGTGAAAAAATATGAATCGAAGAATGACCTATATATTCTCTGTTATCAAACATGTAAAAAAAGGCTGAGGAGGGAGCGAGCGTAGGAATATTGATATTTTTTATTTGCATTTCGAGGGGAAAGTGACTTTCTAATAACATTTTGACGTTTTTTTTTATTTCTTTAACGTATTAAATACACAACTTTACTCTTATCATGAACAATAATGTTGTATCTACTTATCATGATGGAACTATTTTGGTCGGACCAATTTGTGTGAGCCGCCGCTGAATACAGTAATATATCTTGCATAAATAGTATGCATTGATCGAATATATTAAAAAAATATATAATGGGCATCAAAAATGGATACCGTACTTGCAAACAAAAATTAAACAAATAATGTACTGTTTGCCAAATTTCAACAAATTATCACTGATGGTGTATGATTGACTATACGACACATAGCAAAGAATGGAGGCGTACAAGGCGAGGACAATCCCGCTCTGAAAAAAGATATTCACAATTCGAAAAGTAGTTTTTTTTTTCAAAATTTCATGGGTTATATCATCTTTTACATATCAAATTCTGTATTTCATTGTTTTAATAATTTATGAATAATTTATTTTTATTCATGTTTTTCAGACAAAGTTTTATGTATAATTCGAACTTTCTTCATAACTCAGGTTTAGTCCAAGACCGACCGCTTTAACCACTACGCTACGAAGTATATGCACTATTGATGTCTTTCTGTTTAATGGACAGGTTTGTTGAAGCGGAATTTTTTTCAGAAAAGTTCGATTTTCATAAAGAATGCGTTCAGATACCATTTTTTGTATAAATTAAATGGATTTCACATTTACATTTCCATCATTTAAGCGTTCACGAAGAATGGAGACTTGACCCATTCATGTTCAAAATTCTTTTTTTTATAGCTCTATTAAACCCATTTTCCACTAAATATGCTTAACTGTCAACTTTGAAATAAATATTATCAAATGATAAGTCAGGTGTCCTCTGGTCCCCCTACTGATGTACAATATGAGATGAACTCTAGTCCCCCTACTGATGTACAATATACGGTGACCTCTAGTGCCCCTACTGATGTGCAATATAAAGTGGCCTCTGATCCCCTTACTGATGTACAATATAAGGTGACCACTAGTCCCCCTTCTGATGTACAATTTGAGGTGACCTCTAGACCTCCTACTGATGTACAATAAAAAGTGGCCTCTGGTCCTACTGATTAATAATAAAAGGTGACCCCTGGTCCCCATGCTGATGTACAAATAAAGTGTCCTCTGATCCCCTTACTGATGTACAATATAAGTTGTCCTCTGGTCCCCCTACAGATGTATAGTTTAAGGTGCCCTCTTGTCCCCCTATTGATATTCAAGAGGTGACCTCAGGTCCTTCTGCTGATGTATAATAAATGGTGACCTCTGGTCCCCTTACTGGTCCTCTACTGATGTACAATATGAGCTGAACCTACTGGTGTACAATATAAAGTGGCCTCTGGTCCTACTGATTCACAATATACGGTGACCCTTGGTCCCCCTGCTGATGTTCAATATAAAGTGTCCTCTGATCCCCTTACTGATGTACAATATGAAGTGACCTCTGGTCCCCCTTCTGATGTTAAATAAAAGGTGGCCTCTGGTCCCCCTACTGATGTACAATATAAGTTGACCCCTGGTACCCCTGCTGATGATCAATATTAAGTGTCCTCTCATCCCCTTACTGATATACAATATAAGGTGATCTCTGGTCACCCATTTGATTTAAAATATAAAGTGGTCTCTGGTCTCCCTATTGATGTACAATATAAGATGACCTCTGGTCCCCGTCTGATCTTAAATATAAGGTGATCCCTGGTCCCCCTGCTGATATACAATATAAAGTGGCCTCTTGTCCCTCTACTGATGTACAATTTAAGGTGAACTCTGGTCCCCCTTACCATGTTAGATATAAGGTGACCTTTGGTCCCCCTCCTGAGGCACAATATAAGGTGACCTCCGGTCCCCCTTCTGGTGTAAAATATAAGATGATCCTTGGTCCCCCTGCTGATGCACAATATAAGGTGACCTCTGGTCATCCTATTGATGTTAAATATAAGGTGACCTCTGGTCCACCAACTTATTTACAATATAAGGTGACCTCTGGTCCCCCTACTTATGTACAATATAAGGTGACCTCTGGTCCTTCTGCTGATGTACAATATAAGATGACCTCTGGTCCTACTACTGATGTACAATATATGGTGTGCTCTGGTCTCCTTATTGATGTTCAATATAAGGTGACCTTTGACCCTCTACTGATATACAGTACAATATTAGGTGACCAGTAGTCTCCGTACTAATGATCAGAATATCAGGTGACCTCTGGTCCCCGTACTGATGTACAATATAAGGTGTCCTCTGGTCACCCTACTGATGTACAATATAAGGTGATCCCTGGTACAACTGCTCATAATCAATATTAAGTGACCTCTCATCCCCTTACTGATGTTCAATAAAGGGTTACCTCTAGTCCCCCTTCTGGTGTTAAATATAAGGTATACTGTGGTCTACAGATGTACAGTACAATATTAGGTGACCACTAGTCCCCATACAATAAAAGGTAACCTCTGGTCATCCTACTGATGTTATATATAAGGTGACCTCAGGTCCCCCTACTGATGTCGATATAAGGTGACCCTAGGTACCCCTGCTTATGTACAATATAAGGTGACCTCTGGTCCCCCTACTGATGTACAATGTGATTCCTGGTCCCCTTACTGATGTACAATATAAAGTGTCCTCTGGTCCCCCTACTGCTGTTCAATATAAGGTGATCTCTGGTCCCTCTACTGATGTACATTATACGATGACTTCTGGTCCTACTACTGATGTACAATATAAGGTGACCTTTGGTCTCTCGACTGATGTACAGTACAATATTAGGTGACCACTTGTCCCCATACTAATGTAAAATGTCGGGTGACCTCTGGTCCCCGTACTGATGTACAATATAATGTGTCCTCTCGTCCCCCAACGGATGTATAATATAAGGTGACCTCTGGTCCCCCTATTGATGCACAATATTAGGTGCCCTCTGGTACCCTTACTGATGTACAATATAAGGTGACCCCTGGTCCCCCTATCGATGTAAAATATAAGGTGTCCTCTAGATCTGGTCCCCCTACATATGTATAGTATAAGGTGTCCTCTGGTCCACCTATTGATATACAAGAGGTGACCTCAGGTCTCTCTGCTGATGTACAATATAAGATGACCTCTGGTCCTACTACAAATGTATAATATAAGGTGTCCTCTGGTCCCGCTACAGATAAACAGTACAATATTATGTGACCACTAGTCCCCGAACAATATAAGGTGACCGCTGGTCCTCTACTGATGTACAATATACGATGACTTCTGGTCCTACTACTGATGTACAATATGGTGACCTCTGGTCTCTCTATTGATGTACAGTACAATATAAGGTGACCCATTGTCCCCATACTAATGTAAAATGTCGGGTGACCTCTGGTGGGCCCCGTACTGATGTACAATATAATGTGTCCTCTCGTCCACCAAGTGATGTATAATATAAGGTGACCTCTGGTCCCCCTACTGATGCACAATATAAGGTGCCCTCTGTTCTCCCTACTGATGTACAATATTGGTGTCCTCTGATCCCTCTACTGATGAACAGTACAATACCGGTTTTAGATACGTGTAGTCCCCCTACTAATGTACAATATAGGGTGACCTCTGGTCCCCCAAATGATATACGATATAAGGTATCCCCAGGTCCCCCAATTATGTGCAATAAAAGATTACCTTTGGACCCCTATTGATTTAAAATGTAAGGTGACCTATGATTCCTCTAATGATGTACAATATAAGGTGACCACTGGTCTCCCTAATGATGTTAAATATAAGGTGGCCTCTGGCCCCCCTACTGTTGTACAACGTAAGGTGATCTTTCGTCCCCCTATTGATGTACAATATAAGGTTACCTCTGGTCACCCTTTAATACTTTCACGTTTCTGCTAATATATATATTAGAGAGTTGATCTTTATAAAGTTATAAATATGATTAATTTTTAGTAAGACAAAGAAAAGTGTCTATCATATAAAATTTAATTAATATATAAGGTGACCTGAGATCTCCGTATTGATATCGATGAATTTACTTTTGTGCCTTTAATGCCTGGAGAGTTCCTATAATGTTTTATTAATACGCAAAATGACGAACTATTTGCGGGGGACCCCAGGTCCTAGTTGAGCGTACGTTTTATCCTTTCTTCACCCGCAGAAGAAAAGGAAGTTGATGGTTGAGGGGAGGGATACAAAGAAGAGGAAGTACATGGCCGTGGGGGTGAAGAGTGAGAATGTAAAGAGAGAGAGGTTGATTGCCTTGAGGGAGAAGAGCGTGATGGCGGGGATCGTGAGGTTGATTGTCTTAAAAATTAACGAAATTGTGAAGAAGTTTAAGAGCGTAAGGCAGATTGTCGTGAGGGAGAAGAGATGGAAGAGCGTGAGGCATATTGTCGTGAGGGAGAAGAGATTGAAGAGCGTGAGGCATATTGTCGTGAGGGAGAAGAGATTGAAGAGGGTGAGGCATATTGTTGCGAGGGAGAAGAGATGGAAGAGCGTGAGGCATATTGTCGTGAGGGAGAAGAGATTGAAGAGCGTGAGGCATATTGTCGTGAGGGAGAAGAGATTGAAGAGCGTGAGGCATATTGTCGTGAGGGAGAAGAGATGGAAGAGTGTGAGGCATATTGTCGTGAGGGAGAACAGATTGAAGAGCGTGAGGCATATTGTCGTGAGGGAGAAGAGATTGAAGAGCGTGAGGCATATTGTCGTGAGGGAGAAGAGATGGAAGAGGGTGAGGCATATTGTCGTGAGGGAGAAGAGATTGAAGAGCGTGAGGCATATTGTCGTGAGGGAGAAGAGATTGAAGAGCGTGAGGCAGATTGTCGTGAGAGAGAAGAGGTTGAAGAGCGTGAGGCAGATTGTCGTGAGGGAGAAGAGGGTGCTGGAAGAGCGTTAGGGATATTTTCACGTGACCCTCTTTGCAAATCACGAAACATTTAAAAAAATAAATCATATACGAGGGTTGTCCGTAAAGTTCATGGACAAGCTACAATTAAAAAAATATGGTGTCATTGATATTTATTATTAACATATTCATTATCTTTTACTAAGATTAGATAATGTAAAATTACATTCAATATCAAATATAAAATAAAGGTTATAGCTTCATTATTTAACGTGGGATGGTGACCCGGAGCATCACAAATTTTTAAAGAAAAAGTTATTTATTACTTTATAAATTGCATTTCTATTTTATGAAATTCTGCGGAAATTCGGATTCCTTTTACATTATGAAAACGACAAAAGATCAAACTTCAGACCTTCAAAATCTGAACGTTCAGAGTTACAGAATGGTTGAGAAATCGAGGTAAGAATCTATTAAGACAGGATCGGCAATGTTCAAAAATGGGACGTTTTCGGAAAAGGTGGAGCAGAGAGCAGCTATAAAATTCTGCGTAGACATCGGAAAGCACAAACAGAGGCCCATAAATACTGTAAACAGTCGGGAAAATATATAAAAGAAACCGTTCTAAAGTATTAAAGTGGAATATTTTATGGAAGGAACAGTTTACAGGATGGCATTCGTGAAGAAGACCATCATTCTGAGATTGCAGTGCTGCAAAAAAGATAATTTCGTAACGTGACTTTGTCGTATTTCTTTTAAAAAAGTCGTTTTTACGAGGACAAAGTTTTGATGGTTTGCAGGCTTTGAGACACGATTTGAGACAGGAAGTGTTCAATATTGTTTTATGAATCTGAACAGTTTGTACACATTTTTGATGACTGCTTAAAGTGACATAAGAAATGTATCGAGTTGAACAGTGTCTGTATTGAGAAACGTTATTAAGCTTTTGACGTCAAGTAACGTCAAGGATTTTCGATTCAGTGCTCCGGGCATGAATGTGTATCTTTTTTGTATCCGATAAAAATAGAACTATTTGTGCTTTGTTTTTGTTTAAAATTTGGATATTTATAAAATAAAACATTATTTTAATGAAAATAATAGTTTCATATATTTTATCATTGTTTATTAGTAATTATCTACGTTGACCACGGAGTTTACGGACAACCCTCGTATTCATATACAAGTAAAATATAATTTTCGATAAAATTGCGTTTAATTACACAGCATTTATTAATGAAATTTAAGTTTAAGACGTGTCACCTGTTCAAAATTATCTGTGTGAAAGTGATATTGAATGCCCGACTTAGTTTTCACCAGCAATAATATCTCACATCCTGTGGTTATATAAAGTTCCCATGCCTATTAGAATATTTGATATTCTTATATTTTTTAAATATAATTTATCAAATTTTAATTTTATTAGATAAGGGAAAATGTGTGCCAGTGCTTCAATCTGACATCTGAGGAAGATAAATATATATACCACACAAATTTGACGACAGAAATACAGCAGTGGAGGGTTGAACTTAGAGACACCGAGTACTTAAGTTCACCCATGACCAAAACAACACCACACAGCATTTTAAATAAAGTTTTAGACCATGAACTTCCAAATTTCTCTGCACTTTGTAAAAACGATCTTAATATTTTCCTTAAAGAATGATCGGAAAAAATTCAATCAAGGCTATTAATCTAGACCCAGTCTTCATTATCCCAGACGACAGAAAAAATTTCAATGCAATTGAAAAGAAAACAAAATCGGAAATCCTCAACATCATTGACGATGAATTGCAGAGATTGGAGAAAATGGATTTCGATCTTGGTAAATACATTTGGATTTTACAAAATTAAATGAAAAGGGAAAGGATTTTAAATAGGTTTATAAATTTATTTCTTCATAAACAAATTTCCATGTATTCTTTTAGGATAAGAACAACAGCAGCTGTTCAAAAACATAAAAATGAGAAAAAAGTTACTTTGATAAAGTTTTACAAGAATGTAAGTGGGGAAGGCAAGTGGTAGATCACATTGAGAGTAGGGATGCTGAGGACAACGATGAGGAAGGTGCGTATTTTTAGCTCACCTGAGCCGAAGGCTCAAGTGAGCTTTTCTGATCACATTTTGTCCGTCGTCCGTCCGTCTGTCTGTCCGTCTGTAAACTTTTCACATTTTCGACTTCTCCTCAAGAACCACTGGGCCAATTTTGACCAAACTTTGTACAAAGCATCATTAGGTGAGGGGGAATATAAATTGTGAAAATGAAGGCCCAAGTCTCTTCACAAGGGGAGATAATCAAGAAAAGACAAAAATAGGGTAGGGTCATTAAAAAATCTTCTTCTCAAAAACCACTGGGCCAGAAAAGCTGAAACTTATGTGGAAACATTCGTAGGTAGTGTAGATTCTAAATTGTAACAAGAGGCCCACGGGCCTTATAGGTCACCTGAGTATCATGTGACAACTTTCCAGCGATTGTATTTGGTTCGTGTTTTAATCCAAAGCCATGAAATTCACATATTTTGAAGGAGGCACCATTGCTTATCAAAGGGCAGATTTCAAAGCATTTAATTTATTTTCAGTCAAAGTACCCCCTGGTACCCCTGACCAAATTATCTATTTTGAAAGAGGCCCCTTTCTTCATTATAAGGCCAGCATTTTTTTTATGTTTAAGTTTAGTTATGAACATGAGAATAAAAAAGTCCCGAAGGAGAAGGAAATAAAAAAATTTTTTGATAAATCAATTATTAACATTTGTACATTCTTTTTTTATGCTATTCTAATAGGCTCCTTACCACTGGACACATAATGCTTACAAATAGGAAAGTAGAACATTTAATTGCTTATTTCATCATCTGCCAGTTTGGGCCAGTTATATAAATTTTGTGATGTTGGTCAAAATATATTTTAAAGAAGTCTTTCAATATATCTTCATTTTTTAAATATGTGTTAGGTAAATGTATAGACATTGTTCTAACTAAAATTTACTTGGTGCCTAAAATTATAATTCCTATCATAAAACAGACAGGGAGTATTGGGGAGTAGGGTGAACATTTTTTCAATTAAGTAAAGTGTAAAATAATTTTTCTGGCTTATACAAATGATACTACATGCCTGTATATATTTGTATATTCTTGCCTTTTAATAGTTGAATTTTTTTTTATTTCTTCAGGTTTATGAGGTTATTGTTTATTTCTTCCTCAAATGGATTTAACTTCTCCCATAGTTTTATTCATTACATTTGATGCATAAGTAACCCTTTTCTGAAGAATGATGCTAAGACTGTAAGCTATAACAGAGACCTCAACAATGTCGCTGGCAATATGCAATAAAAAGCTACCACAGGCAGTTTAAAACCTGGGGGACGAAAATATTTAACAGACAGATACTTTTGAAACGAATACATAAATTATCTCACCAGCATGTCATTGTGCAACAAAGTCGTCAGCATTTTATTTGTCCTTTGAACAGGTGAAACGTTTTGAATGGCACTCGTATCGATGAAGTTTACACTAAACCAAGCTATCTTCTCAGATCTAGCTTTAATTACCCGCCGTTTTATCTTAAAACCGGAAGTGCGAGTTCGTAAATTTGAAATCTCAATCCCGACTCAAATTTGACATCGGAAAGAAAAAAATTGTTTTATTTTTTTCTGAAAATTCAAAACCTTGAGCGGAGGGTTTGTAAAACTGAAAATAAAATAAATCCTGCCCTTAAATATGTAATTAGATCATTAGTATATTAACCAGGAGCAAAGGATAAGATGTTCAAAGAAAACATGCATTTCACTATATAAAACATTAGAGTCCAACCCTAAAACAAGAACCCCTGACCCTGGGGCCATACAATTCACAATTTTGGTAGAGGCACTCTTGCTCATCTTAACTATGTACTTAGTTAGTTTATTTAATACCCAGGAGCAGAGAAGAAGATTTTCAAAGAATTCATGTATTTTCACTATATAATCAATAGAGCCCCACTCTAACACCAGAACCCCTGACCCCAGGGCCATGAATTTCACAATTTTGGTAGAGGCACTCTTGTTCATTATAACTATGTTCTTAGTTGGTTTATTTAATACCCAGGAGCAGAGAAGAAGATTTTCAAAGAAACATTGCATTTTCACTATCTACTTATTTAGCCCTGCCCTAGCACTAGAACCCCTGACCCAAGGGCCATGAATTTCACAATTTTGGTAGAGGACTCATTGCTGAGTACAATCATGCAAACAGTTTGACTGCTTGATGTCCAGGAGTAAAGAAGAAGATTTTTAAAGATTGCATTAATTTTAGTGGTTTTGGCCCCACCCCTCAGGCCCCAGGGGGGCAAGGATCATGAAATTCACAATTTTTTTCCCTTTCACCCATAGATGCTTTGTGCCAAATTTGGTTGAAATTGGTTCAGTGGCTGCAGAGAAGAAGCTGAAAATGTTCAAATGTTAACGCACGACGGACGACGGACGACGCACGACGACGGACGAAAACGGATAGCAATAGGTCACCTGAGTTTACTCAGGTGACCTAAAAATCATGACGCCCGGGGATAGGGCGGGGCCACAATGGGGAATCAAACATTTACATAGAAATATATAGGAAAAATCTTCAAAAATCTTCTTCTCAAGAACCACTGGGCCAGAAAAGCTGAAACTTATGTGGACGCATCCTTAGCAGATTCTAAATTGTAAAAATCATGACCCCCGGGGATAGGGCGGGGCCACAAAGGGGAATCAAAGTTTTACATAGAAATATATAGGAAAAATCTTCAAAAATCTTCTTCTCAAGAACCAATGGGCCAGAAAAGCTGAAACTTATGTGGAAGCATCCTGGTGAAGTGCAGATTCTAAATTGTAAAAATCATGACCCCGGGGATAGGGCGGGGCCACGATGGGGAATCAAACTTTTACATAGAAATATATAGGAAAAATCTTTAAAAATCTTCTTCTCAAGAACCATCGGGCCAGAAAAACTGAAACTTCTGTGGAAGCATCCTTAGGTAGAGCAGATTCTAAATTGTAAAAATCATGACCCCCGGGGATAGGGCTGGGCCACAAAGGGGAATCAAAGTTTTACATAAGAATATATAGGAAAAATCTTTAAAAATCTTCTTCTCAAGAACCATCGGGCCAGAAAAGCTGAAACTTATGTGGAAGCATCCTGGTGAAGTGCTGATTCTAAATTGTAAAAATCATCACCCCCGGGGATAGAGCGGGGCCCAGATGGGAAATCAAACTTTTATATAGAAATATATACTATAGTAGGAAAAATCTTTAAAAATCTTCTTTTCAAGAACTACTGGGCCAGAAAAGCTGAAAGTTATGTGGAAGCATCCCAGGTTAGTGTAGATTCCAAATTGTTAAAGTCATGACCCCCGGGGGTTGGGCAGGGTCATAATGGGGGATCAAAGTTTTACATAGCAATATATAGGAAAAATTTTTCAAAATCTACTTTTCAGGAACCACTGAGCCAGAAAAGCTTAAAATCTTATGTAGAAGCAACCTGTGGTAGTTTTGAGTCTAAATTGTCCAAATCATGATCCCTGGGGGTTGGGCGGGGCCACATTGGGGAATATAATGGCCGACCAAAGTTTTACATAGAAATATATAGGAAAAAATCTTCTTCTCAAGAACCACTGGGCCAGAAAAGCAGAAACTTATGTGGACGCATCCTGGGATAGTGTAGATTCTAAATTGTTCTAATCATGTCACCCCTGGGGGTAGGGTGGGGTCACAGTGGAGAATCAAAGTTTTACAATGTTGAATAAAAGCATCCTATGGTAGTGTAGATTTCAAATTGTTTAAATTATGATCAGTTGGGTAGTGTGGGGTCACAATATGTATAACAAGGGGAAAATCTGGTAAAGAACGGAATGTTCAAAGCTTCTCAGGTGAGCGATGTGGCCCATGGGCCTCTTGTTTTATGTTCGTATATATATATATATATATATATATATATATATATATATATATATATATATATATATATATATATATATATATATATATATATATATAGATAGATAGATAGATAGATAGATAGATAGATAGATAATCCAATAAAAAGTCTCAGTGGTCGGTATAAAATACTAAAAATAAAAAAGAATACACGAAAAACCTCAGTAAAGCTTTAGGCCTTTCATTCTATCATCAGAAGCTTTACAAATAAACAACTGTAGTAACATAGTAACGTTACACAATAATTGGCGGAGTATATGACGTCGTAATTATGAAGTCAAATGAATTATGACGTCATAGTTAGCAGCTCATTGCGTACAGATAAAAGTACGGGAAATTTTCAAGTTCTTAATAAAATGCAGATAAACATATGCATACATAATTAAATCTAATAGATATACATTACATCAGATTGTTAAGCTTTGGTTTTAACGCACAAATAAAATGTTTTTCTTTTTGGCGTCTACAAATATCATTTCCTCCTGCTACTTTATAAAACGGAAATATCGTAAATTTCCTTTGTCCACACACGTCTAAATGTTCACTTAATGGTATTTGTCTATACTCTGGAGTGTTAATCTGTTGCTTGTGGGTACGAACCCTGGTACGGAGGGTGTTACTGGTCTCACCTATGTAAAATTCACTACAACCTGGACAGGTTATCACATATAAAACATTTTGTGTATCACACGACATATTGGCGTTCACTGTAAATTTTCTGCCGTTAAAGTTATAACAAGATCCTTCAGTTATAAAATCACAAGTTCCGCATCGGGGATTTCCACATTTAGTCACCGAATAAGTTCCTTCAAAATTAGAATTACATAGGAGTCTTTTCAGGTTCTTTGGTTGACGTCTACTTGAGATAAATTTTACGTCTTTATAAATTGTCTTTGTAGTTTCGTCCTCTCTGAGAATTGTGTTCAGTTGGTGAACAATGGGGTTGATGTTCTGGTTCCGGGGATTATGCGTATGCACAAAGGGAATAATATTCTCGTTAACTTCACGTCCTTTGGCTAAAAGTAATTCCGATCTATCATGTTCCTTGGCTTTAAGTATTCCATCATCTATAAGCTGAACTGGATATTTCTGTTTAACAAGATACGTTCTTAGTTCATTTAAACGAATGTCCCTTGTATCTTTTTCACTGACAATGGCGCATATACGTCTGGCAAGGTTATAAGGAATTGATGTTTTGGTATGATGCGGATGGCAGGAACCAAAATGTAAGTATTGGTGTGTATCCGTCACTTTGTAAAATATGTCAGTAACAATCCTTGTGTCCTTTTTAACAACGAGAACATCTAGGAATGGTAGTTCATTTTCACTGGTATCTATTGTAAATTTGATGTTGGCATTCAACTCATTTAATATTTTACGGAAAACGTCTAATTTTTCGTCACTTTCATCCCATAAAATAAAGCAGTCATCTAGAAATCTTTTCCATTTAGATTGAAGGTTATTGGCTAGATCTTCTCCCCACAATGTTATGAGTCGGTGGTGAAGTTTGAATTCTAAGTATCCTAGAGTAATAATAATACGTTTGCCTTTGATAATAATCATTTTTTACAAACTAAAGGAACTGCCATGGGAACAAAAGTTGCACCGACGTACGCAACACTTACTCTAGGATACTTAGAATTCAAACTTCACCACCGACTCATAACATTGTGGGGAGAAGATCTAGCCAATAACCTTCAATCTAAATGGAAAAGATTTCTAGATGACTGCTTTATTTTATGGGATGAAAGTGACGAAAAATTAGACGTTTTCCGTAAAATATTAAATGAGTTGAATGCCAACATCAAATTTACAATAGATACCAGTGAAAATGAACTACCATTCCTAGATGTTCTCGTTGTTAAAAAGGACACAAGGATTGTTACTGACATATTTTACAAAGTGACGGATACACACCAATACTTACATTTTGGTTCCTGCCATCCGCATCATACCAAAACATCAATTCCTTATAACCTTGCCAGACGTATATGCGCCATTGTCAGTGAAAAAGATACAAGGGACATTCGTTTAAATGAACTAAGAACGTATCTTGTTAAACAGAAATATCCAGTTCAGCTTATAGATGATGGAATACTTAAAGCCAAGGAACATGATAGATCGGAATTACTTTTAGCCAAAGGACGTGAAGTTAACGAGAATATTATTCCCTTTGTGCATACGCATAATCCCCGGAACCAGAACATCAACCCCATTGTTCACCAACTGAACACAATTCTCAGAGAGGACGAAACTACAAAGACAATTTATAAAGACGTAAAATTTATCTCAAGTAGACGTCAACCAAAGAACCTGAAAAGACTCCTATGTAATTCTAATTTTGAAGGAACTTATTCGGTGACTAAATGTGGAAATCCCCGATGCGGAACTTGTGATTTTATAACTGAAGGATCTTGTTATAACTTTAACGGCAGAAAATTTACAGTGAACGCCAATATGTCGTGTGATACACAAAATGTTTTATATGTGATAACCTGTCCAGGTTGTAGTGAATTTTACATAGGTGAAACCAGTAACACCCTCCGTACCAGGGTTCGTACCCACAAGCAACAGATTAACACTCCAGAGTATAGACAAATACCATTAAGTGAACATTTAGACGTGTGTGGACAAAGGAAATTTACGATATTTCCGTTTTATAAAGTAGCAGGAGGAAATGATATTTGTAGACGCCAAAAAGAAAAACATTTTATTTGTGCGTTAAAACCAAAGCTTAACAATCTGATGTAATGTATATCTATTAGATTTAATTATGTATGCATATGTTTATCTGCATTTTATTAAGAACTTGAAAATTTCCCGTACTTTTATCTGTACGCAATGAGCTGCTAACTATGACGTCATAATTCATTTGACTTCATAATTACGACGTCATATACTCCGCCAATTATTGTGTAACGTTACTATGTTACTACAGTTGTTTATTTGTAAAGCTTCTGATGATAGAATGAAAGACCTAAAGCTTTACTGAGGTTTTTCGTGTTTTCTTTTTTATTTTTAGTATTTTATACCGACCACTGAGACTTTTTATTGGATTATCTATCTATCTATCTATCTATCTATCTATCTATCTATATATATATATATATATATATATATATATATATATATATATATATATATATATATATATATATATATATATAATTTCAAAACAAAATGAAGAATCGGTACAGTTTTTGGTATATTTAAAAGTAAAAATCCAAAAATATCACAAAAAATTTACTGCAAGCGCTTTCGCCATGTTCGGCTCTTCAGGCCTGAAGAGCCGAACATGGCGAAAGCGCTTGCAGTAACACTACTGTATTAAAAAGACCCTGAGAATCCAACAAAACCCTGAGGAAGTACTGAGTTGTACTGAGAAAACCCTGAGTGGTACTGAGGCTACTACTGAGATTCTGAGGTAGTCCTGAGATGCACTGAGGTTTTGACTGTGCATTCTGTTGTGCTACTGAGGAGCACTGAGGTTTGGACTGTTGATACTGTTGAAGTACTGAGGGGCACTGAGGTGCTTCTGAGGGAACTGAGCTGATACTGAGTGATACTGAGGTTTTTTCTGAGGCTACTGAGGACATACTGAGAGGCACTGAGGTGTTCAAAATCCAATTATATGAGAATAAAATAAGATTGAAAGTGAATAGACAGATAATTCTTCTTGTACATAACCTTCTCTTCCTTATAGTATTTCTTTTCTTTGATTTACGGAGCCACGACCCTAGTTAATATTCAATGACCAAGTATATAATTATAGTGTATATCTTTTATTTTTTTTTCTTTTATTCAAGATTAATAATCACGCAAGAATCCTCTGCGTGCATTTGCCGTGTTTGTAATTATTGTCAGTAACAATAAATATTTTTACTCTAGGTATTTTTTCTTAAACGAAAACAGAATTTTAAATATATATATATATATACTAGACATGATATCTATGTAAGAATTAATCACGCATGAATTGAAAACTAATTAATATTTTCATCTATTTGATATGATGTGTGTCGTCCTTATTTGACTGAAATTGAGAACAAAAGTTAAATTCATATCATTTTATTAAGTGTTAAAAATGTATTTTGAAGTCAATTGAGAGTGTATTTATAATAACAACATTATAATCAACATTTCTCCCAATTTCGCTTGTAATTTATTTTCTGGAAAAAAATAGAAATAGAGTTTCTCTAGTTCCTTTTTTTTAAGGTAAGCTGGTCCGAGAAATTTATTTGATATTTGTTAAAATGACTAATTCTCAATGTGTGGTACTTTTTTTAAATGATCAGAACTATGCAGTTATGCCTTCAAGTTTCCATTTTCAGAAACATGTATTATGTTATAATTGATTTAGAAGCATTTTCTTGACAATGGACATTTTAAATAGAAAAAAAAAACGTATCAAAAGATTTGACTTAAATTCCCCAAGGACTTTAATTTGTGATCTAATGTAATTCTTTTGTTTTCTGCTGAACGTAAAGTTACATTAAATTAACTGAAAATTAGATAGGAATTGATAGAGAGTGTTTGTTTTATAGAATTATAAATTTAAAATCATCGCAAATTACTCAGGTAGGTCTCAATCATTACGATGAGCCTCGTAGTCACGGGCACCTGTCCGCACGTGTCACAAGTAGAGACACGTGCCGCGAAGACACCTGCTACTGTGTTCGTGTATTTTTTGTATATTCTATGTGATTTGGGAGGTTTTTCAGCTCAGGCTTGACAGTTGGCTGTGTTTAACTGTGTATACACACCACTGGCGAAACTTCCGTGCAAAAAAATTGCTGTTCTTATTAATAAAGGCTGATTAAAAACATTTAATAACTAGACACAACATATTGATAAAATTATGAAAATATATTTATTAAGGGATTTATTTATTTATTTTGGCTTTTGTGAGCAATACTGATTTAAAGGAAAATTTCTTTACCTTAAAAAATTAAAGCATTTTTATCTGTGTCTAAAAATATTATTCCTCTTTTATTTATTTATTTTTTATTTAACATTTGTTCATTTTTAATTTATTTTATTTATTTATTTTTTTTAAAAAATGGAAAGTGAATATACATGTACATGTAAATGGAAGAAAAAAAGTCTTTCGGGGGTCTTCATGCAATGTTTGACACATGCCCGTTGTAAACCTCAGTTATGCAAGCCTAAAAAAGAATGACAGGTATAATATTTAGTTACTCTTTGAAATTGCACTTTGCTCATGAGAATGGCTACCGATCGATATAAATTACACTAACTACCAAATTACTAATATTTTATGTAAAATAAAATCTACAAGCCTCTGTTTAAGTTTTGTTTATAATTTGAATATCAATTCTATTTCTAATTCTTCAATTATAAAAAAAATTCTGAAGTGTTCTTAAATTGTAAAACCTAAAATTTCCATGTCAATCAGTGTTTCAATTTTGTCTGAAGTACATGTAGTATTTGAATATACTATCCGTGTACGAATTTTCCTAAACTAAAAAGATAATCTTTTTTTTTTTTGGGGGGGGGGGGTATTATTTTTTACACAGATATATATATACTGAATAAGGAAATCTACGTTAATGTTTACATTTTCAAAACATACTAACTAGAATGTCTTGGTGCATATAAATAACAAAATTTCCATCTACCGATTATACAACCTGCTAAACCCCCTCCTGTTAAAGAATATTTTTACATTTTTTTATAAACTTAAATCCCAAGTTTGTTTTTTTTTTTTTAATGAAATATATTTCATGAATTCGATAATTTATGTGACTGTAATGCTTTCACGTTAGCACAGTTTTTAGTGTTCGGCGAACTTATGTCAACGCCACAAAAATCTATACCCAAGTTAAGACCATTCATTAATGTACCGCCTGCCAATCATTTTTAAAATAAAAGCTTTTGATTTGATTGACGGACCAATTACATGCATGCGTACCGCAACCTGTACTTGTGCTACTTGATTGTTTTCAAAACAAATATCTGGCCACGCGTCCAATTACTTTTTCTGCACCGTGTGAATAGTCGCCCTATATACATTCCGGTACACAAACCAAAATTAAAATAAAGAAAAAAATAATTAATATTTTTCAGGAACGTAGCATCGTTTTTGGAAGTGGGGGGGGGGGGGGGGGGGGGGGGCAACCAGAGAATTTTTTTTAGTTACCTGAAAAAGTTGACTCGAAAATTCTATTTCTATTTTTTTTCTATTTTTGCTATTTTTTTTTTCTATACAATACTTCATATCCTTGATATCATAATAATTTGGTAAGAAGTAGGGGGGCCAGCCAACCTTTCAATAGACATTTTCAATAGTAAAGATAATGTTGGGGGGAAAAGTAGGGCGGGCAGACCCCCTGCCCACCCCCCTGTTGCTACGTCCCTGTTTCTTTTACATTAGCAGATAAATATTTCTAAAGAAAAGCTAGTGGTAGTTTGAACCCGTTACTCCTTTAGTAAATGGGGCCCATAAAGCTAGGAAAGACGTCCTTGTTGCAGATTAGATATTTCGATTCCTTACTCAACATGCAAATGGCTGAATTTCAAGAATTTCCTGTTCAGGGATAATAAAATAGCCAAAAATTAAAAACAATTGGCGTACCCGAAGTTACAATAATTACTTTAGAAAAATACTAGTAGATTGAAATAATTCACTTAGATGCTCATTTATTATAAACGGCACAAATTAAAAAAGATTTGAAAATTACGAAATACAGTATTCCTCTATTACTTTTTTATTCGGGATATCAATATTGAAAAATATTATAAACAAATTATGTTAAGGTCTTTAAACACAGTACAGTATATATAATACCCGGATCCCTGAATTTTCATTGTTTATTTTTTATACATGGATCAACGTTTCTGTTTTTTAGAAAAATTAATTTTTCACCCATTGACCCAATTTTTTTTCATCATTTTAAAGCTGACCTGATAATAATAGCCGAGCTCAGATAATGGTAGCATTACATATTCATTTGTATTCTTTCCTTGTTGTTCAGTGTATTCTATATCATACGTACATGCATTTTCAATTCAATTCAATTGTCAATTGAAATGCAAACCCAGCTTAGAAAATAGTAACTGCAGATTATCTTCAAAACAAGGAAAGGGTGACACATTCCCAAATATCTTTTCTGCTACATGTAGCTGTTGATTGACCGCTCTGCTTTATTATGTACGCTGACATGCACAGTACCTTTCTCATAGGAAGTTTTCACACACCGCCCCTCTTTTTTCAACCAAAACTTTTCAAGTCTCCTTTAATTTATTTTTAAATTTATTCTAGATGGATATTTAATATATTGACTCCTCCATCCCTCCTTAAGAGACCTTAGCTCTGGTTGATTCAAGCTCGTAAACAACTAAATACTAATATAGTATTATTTATATGTGAAACCTTTAATAAGCTTATCAAACATGTAGTCATATCAAGAAGCAGGGATTAAATCCCCATCTTTCATACGTATATACCTTTTTTCATAATTCATAGGCATATTGCAATAGCTTTCCATCTCTTATACAAAAACTGGTACAAGGAGAACCTGTAACCCTAAATTTACTCTTTGCTATGATGTCATTGTTTCATATTTTATTTGGGAGCTTGCCTAAATAATTTTCCAAATACCTTATTTACTGCAAGGTAAATCTTTTTTTTTTTTTTACAAAACATTTTTTTCACCTCTTTATTCTTTTTGTGTAATCAATATTATCAAAGTTACACAACCATTTGAATTGATGAACATAAAACAACGCAGATATCATAGTAAAGTCATGTTCATTTATATAAATTATGTTACATGCTTCATAAATATTTACCGGGTAGCTAATCAATGAACATCCTTCACATCATGTTAATTTAAGGTAAAATGCTGATACATTGAATGACGGAAAGAATTTTTTTTCACAGAATACAAACCAAGTAGAAATAAATAAAACAAAGTAACTCCTTAATAGACTTTATGAAACAACTCTTTGATGACATATTGCTGTATGCTCTTAGAATAGGTACATTAGTGTATAAATTGTAGTGTACAAAAATAGCCTTGCAGGACGTTTATATGTTCATATACACAAATAAAGGGAAATAGATGACTGTGAGGTCCAAACACATACTTGCTACAACATGACAGATATTTCAATAGTATATCATTAGACACTTTAAGCTTAAGTTGTTAATAACACATACTTAGATGATGTATCAACTCAGATCTTGACAGTCATATAACACACAGAGTCAGCCTTCTTCCAACACCCACAGGACACCCTCTGCTGTCTTTACATGTGCTAAAGGTCTGCTTACAGCACTAAGGTGGACAAGTCTCTGACACACGGTGATTGAATCGAAATGAAAATGTCCTTTATCGTTGTCAGCAAGGGGAAATATGTCCAACACAACCCAATGATGAGTAGCTCTGTTCACACGATGCAGAAGAAAGGAATGGATTTCTCCGAACTGGGTCCCATTTGAGCAAGGAACTTTCACAATAGAAGTCTTTCTTCTTTTACAACCCTTAGCAATGAATTTATGACACCGTCCATTAATGTCCACAAAGTCACAGCTTTTGTCATTTTCTACCACAAATTCATCAAAGTTCAAGATGTTGATGTTCAGGGCGCACTTGTAGAATGTCATCATGTGTTGGCTCATCTGTGGAGTCAATTGCCGAGTTTTGTTGCTGATTGGTGGCGGCGGCGACAACGGTTGCGGCTCCAATGTTGGGGACTCGCTGTACTCAGATGCAATTTTCTCTGAAAGGTGAGTGAGTTTGTTGTCACAGTTGAATATCTCGGAAGGCTTGAAGCGTTGAGACAACACCATGTGAACACACCAGTCATAAATCTGAAATAAAGAATGAAAATTGTGAAGAAAAAGAAACCTTTCATAATACAATGCAAATTATGAGTTTTCAAAAGATTAAAACAAAAACATTACAGGTGAGATACAGTAGCTACGAGAAGTAAGAAATTAAACATTTTCTCACAATATTTTCATAATAATACACAGTCCATTTGACTCTTTATTATTCTATCATGACATTAAGGAATCTGTATTTCATTACTAAAAATTTAACTATTTGACCCCCGCTAGAGTAGGTCTTTATATTTTATTCTATAAGAGGTGTTCACTATTGAATAATACACAGCATGATACGCCCATCAAATATTGTTCAATAATCATAAATTGGTTAGGGTGCAAGAAAATCAAGTAACTTGATTAACAGATTTCCATTTCTTATTACATATACATCTCTAAGAAATTTAAAAAATTTGTTTATTGCATATTTTATGAAATAATGGAAATGCTACAGTCTGAAAAAGAGCTAAAAAAATATAAAAGCTGAGAAAATTCTGCCATCACTGAACTTACTATGTATATGCAAACATCCTGTGAATTGATCAACAAAGAAACACTATTACCCTGATTACATTTAACAGTAATTTCTTTGGAAAAATAGTAATTATACTTTTTTAATTAAACTTACTACATATGTTTCCATCACAGTTGATTCCTCGACACCTTTTCTCAAGCATTGACGGCTAATCCATCCATTAGCCCTTTCGTAGGGAAACAGCCAACGACCATAAACTGGGCCAAACTCTTCCAGACCATCCACGATGTGATGTATAAGATGTGTAGTCAAATTCTGAAATAATAAGAAAATTTTCATCAAGCTGATACATAAATAATTTCCATATAAGTTGACTCTCCATAATTTTTTTTTAAGTACCTGCACTATTTAAGACTGTCTATAAGATTTCCACCAAAAAAAATTATTTGATGGATTACAGTGAACAAAAAAAAATATCCAAGTTTAAAATTCAATTTGCAAATGTTACCTGGAGTGACAGTGGGAAATCCCTCTCCACTAGACACAGAGCATGATGAACATCAATCTGCAACTGTTCAATGGCTGCTTGATGAATGGATGGGGAGATAACTCTCTTCAGGGTATCAAATACAAAGAAAAGAGTTTCTTCTTGCTTTGGAGGTAAAAATCCTCTGATACACCACTGAAGCCCACCAGTAGTCACAAACTGAAAAAAGACACCATTGTTTTAATCAAAGGATCTGTAAATGAACATACAGAATATTAATCTGCATTTTGCATTTCTATAAAAAAAAATTCCATAAAACAATGATTAATATATATAAACTAATATTGAATGTTCATTACATTATTTACATAAAAAAAGGATAAAAACTGAAAATGACGTCCTTGATACTTTAACGACCATGCATATATTTTATAATATTTAAAAAACATCGGCTTAGATAATAAGTAACTTCACAATTACAAGCTGTAAATTATTACCTGTAACTTGGAACTCATAGTTCTCAATGTCCAGGGCTTGGAGAAATGTGGCCCAGGTGTAATCCCATTAGCTTGGCTGTATACTATTTCACAGGCCCTCTTGTCAGCTTCCTTAATCTGCTTCTTTGTAAGTTCCCATGGAATTGTTCGTGAACTGTCTTGGCGTGAAGTTTGAGTCTTGTCAGTCTTCTTTTTCTTTGGCCTACTTTCCAGCTGCTCGTCGTCCGCTACGATGTCTGTAAATCGTGCATATGAATGTTCACAATGTAAGACTTTCTCTGAACTCAGTTTTCCAGTCAACATTTCTAAAACATGATTTACGAAGTCTGCAAAGGTGTGCATCCCGTCTGGTTGCATCTGCTGCATCCTATTGTGGTACGGAAGTTTCTGAAGGAAGTATTCTCCTTTTAGACCGGTTTCTTTCTGGTGTTTAGCTTTCTGGGATTTATTTCTTTTCAGCTCAAATTCTTTGCGCAGCTCAGCTTCCTCTTCACATGTATAAGATGTTGGTTTCTGCTCCCTTTCACAACCACGTTTACCAAAGCCATCCTCAGACCTCAGGGGATGATTCGAATCCAGAAACCTACGATTTGAGAGATGGATAGTCTTGTGCAGATGTTTACAATACTCTCCTACATCTCGGCAGTACGGACAAGATCTCAGTGCACCATGTCCAGACAGATGAAACACTTTGGAATATGCTGGAATATCACACAGGTACTGAAGTAATGCCACTTTCACATTCATCGGTGCCATTTCATACGCATTGTACAGTGTGAATTCCGAAAGTGATAGAAGTTCATCAATTAGAAGTTCTAGATATGGCTCCAGGGACTTTGGCTCACTGCCGTTAATTCCACTGGGAATTACTCCTACCAACAGCATAGGTCCTAAAAGTTGGCGAATTTCAAATGGTAGGTTGATCCACGTCAGAATGAGAGGCCACATGGATTTCTGACTGGTCATGTGTTTATTAGGATTCACTCCATCTGTGAATAGGGACAATGGAACTGTATGGCATTCCTGCTGTCCTTGGAAGACCCCTCCAGTTTCAAACCAGGACTTGTACACTTTGCCATCGGTAAAGTCTCTTAGATTTCCATTTGCAGAGACTCCTCTATTTGAATAAAGCAATTTACACAAGTTAGAAGTCCCAAACCAGCGACTCAGTCTTGGTCCTAAAGGCATGTAAGTGTATTTCTTCTGCACAACTCACAGATAGGGCAATTCTGCAAACTGGAATATTCTTTGTCTTTTAAGTCTCTGTAAAGTATGCAGTCATTGACGCAGGCATCATACTTCTCAAGAGGCATCAGGAGTGGCGATATGAAATCTTTGGCTTCTCGGAATGACTGTGGCAGGCAATTAGGTTGTGGAAGTGATGACTTTTCACAGGCCAAGGAATCCGACACTGCTGATTTTGACATGCCATGGTTCATACTAAATATGTACATGTGTTTTGTCACTGCATCTAAAACGCTAGTTGTTGATCCTTCAAATAATGGCTGCTGGAATCTGCAATCTGTGAAAATAGCCTCATCATATGGGAATTTTGGTACTATCGGGGCACTAATACTTTTCACATACTGTCTTTCATGGTGGTAGAAAGTTGATCTGGGAATCCATTTTCCCTCACACTTCTGACACAGGCAAAATTTCTGCTGTTCTGTAAAAAAAAAAAAATCAATTATTTCTGCTGTTCTGTAAAAAAAAATCAATTGATATGCAGAACTTACAAAAAAATCAACAAACAAACATTAAAATTAACACATTTCACTAATTGAAAGAAATAAAATTGAAAAAGAAATTGCAAGTTTTAATTAATTTCAATGTTTGAGGATTGATCTGCATGTTTTATTTACATATAATTAAATCTTGAGAAAAAAAAATCCAAAATCACCATCTGATTTCTGCATTACTTCACTGGGGATAAAACAAATGAAGTATAAAATACAGATATAGAAACAGATCATGTCTGCTCAAAACAAAAGTTAACCCATCTTCTCTCTATCACTGATTCAGTAGTTATGAGAGATGACTGTTAATCACTCTGTGAATTGGACTTACACAAAAAGCTTGTGATGTGAAACTTCCAACTAACACAGTAGCTCTGTGTGAAACTTCCAACTAACACAGAAGCTCTGTGTATACACATCAAAGGGCAGCTGATCAAAGGGACTGTTTCAGCCAACCCTCTGTTGTGAAACTCAGAGTCAGTGTCTAGATTTTTTATTTTACATTGATGATTAAAAAACATAGTAAAATGACAGCTAAAACATGGGAGCTTCATCATGTGAATTAAATTAATCTAAAAAAAAAGAAGAAGAAATTCTCCTGAATATTTTTCTCATTCGACATTTTTGAAACAGAAATTAATCCAATAAATGCTGCTCCAATTTATTTTCTTTATTATATTTTTTCTTTATTATTTGATAATTTAATCATTTGTATTATATATATATATATATATATATATATATATATATATATATATATATATATATATATATATATATATATATATATATATATATATATATATATTAAAAACAGCATTAAAATGTAAAGGTTTCTTGAAAGTTTTATTAGATTATACATGTACAGATGTATGTTGAAAAATTGAACTCTACCAAATAATTACCAGTATTCAAAATGAAAATTATTTAAAATATATAATTATATATGCTTAGTTTATACATGGTTTTTAATAATTATATGTAATATTGAACAACAAAATACCCGGGTCAGTTCATTAAAATAAAATTCAATTCTTAATTAATGAGAATTTTTTTTTAATTTAAATGTTGGTTTCATTGATTTGTATTTAAAATTGTGTTGGAAATGAAATGAAAGCAAGCTTGTTCAAAATTGCTAAACAACATATTAATTATGATTACAATGATCAAATTAATTATGATGATAAGCATTTTAGTATTTTAATTAGAGCCGAGCTCGTTGCAAAGCAACGAATAGGTCTTCCGTTGGAGCTACGGATAAGGGCCGGTACACACGGTAAGGCTAGCCTTATAAGTCTTAAATCGTACGTTTTGCAGGACGTACGGCTCTCGTGTCCACACGCTAAGGCAAGACTTACAATATTATAAACAACATTTGTACATAAATGCCATGCGTTTTTAACTATAAATAGTGTGCATTATTAAACAAAATAATGGATTACTAGTTAGGACTTTAAATTAGTTTTATCGACCAAGGCATCAACACTTCTTAACAAGGAGGAGGAGGTTATCTGAAGTATTTGTAGATATTTTCATTATCTTACTCGAATATACTCTGTGTTTTCTTTAATATACCAACGTGTATGGTTTTATAAAAATAGATTGAACTTTGGGTAAATGGTTTTCATTGGTCAAGAATTAAAAGTCAGCTAAGTCTTGTATTAGAAAATAGAGCAGTGTTCTATTCTAAAGTCAGACTTGTAAGGCTCGAAAAAACCAGTATTAAGGGTGTACACACGGTAAGGCTAGAACTTAAGTTTCATGACTTATAAGGCAAGCCTTACCGTGTGTATCGACCTTAAGAAGACGTAACCTTGAGTCTAGGTCAAAAGCCACATTCTTAAGTTCTACAAATGAAAATTTAAACCTTTTAAGAGAAGCAACTTGCAATGTTTAGCTAGGAAAAAGACTGTAAAGGAATATACATGTGTAAATGTGACCTTGAACTCTCCAAATGACTTTGATCTAAGCAATGACTAGCTCTCGTTAGAAAAATATTATCCATGTGTTACCGTCTGGAAAATTTCAAACATTTTATTGAGATATTCTTTCTGTCCATGCATCCAACCAAAAACATCTTATCCTTGGGGACTTTGAACTCGAGTCAAGGTCACTTCCCATCCTGCATTATATCAGCAATGTTTCACTAGTAGAAAAATGGTAGCGAATTTACAGTTTCACTGTCACTAATCTTGACTCGTCCAAATGACTGGATATGTTCAGCCATGAGTTTTTTTTTCTGACTATAATCGAGGCAAAATGATTCATTGGGTTCAACACAATGTCGAGACTATAGCTCTACTTGTTTGTACTTATAACAAATGAAAAAAAAAAACTAGCCATTGCCATCAAACCAAAACTGTGGAAGGAGTAGCGTTTTAAAGGAATTTCACATAAATTTCTATTTTTTGTTATCATGACAACACCGTTCATCGAAATCAAAAACGATGCACTTAATTATGTATCACATTGAAGTCTACTTGTGTGTCCAGTTATATTGAAATCAAACTAAAACTGTAGGAGGAGTAGCATTTTTAAGGAATTATATACAGAAATTTCTATTTTTAGTAACCATGGCAACACCGTTCATCGAAATCAAAAACGGATGCACGATATTTTGTATCTTAGTGAAGGCTACTTATGTGCCAAACAATATTGAATTCAGACAAAAACTGTTGAAGAAGTCGCATTTTAAAGCATTCAAAAACCGATGCACTATACTATGTATCTTAGAGATGTGTACTTGTGTGCCAGGTTATATTGAAATCAGACCAAAACGGTAGGAAGAGTAGTATTTTGAAAAATTGTTTACAGACAGACAGATAGCTAGACAGACGAACGGACGGCAGACACTTTACTATCGCATCCCACAGACAGGTGGGACAGATATTTATATATCGAAAATAACCAAATTAAATAAAGAAATCATTTTTAAAGCATTAAATCGTAGCAAAAAAGAAAATATCAATGGATGCGACACTTTTCAGACGAGGGAAGAGATATGAACCTCTAATAAATACGATACTCATGTACATGTATCAGATCATTGCACGTCGGCAATCTAAAATGACACATATTATTTGTTTTCTTTGTATAACTTAACCCCCCCCCCCCCCTAATTTCTTAAAAAATGTTTGTACTATCAAGAAAATCGGTTACTTTTCATAAAGACTACGACGTTTCTTTCATTTTCAAGAACCATATAATAGCGAGCGCAGCGAGCTCAATAGAATAACGTGTAAGAAAAGAAGTTCGGAATTGTACACACGTCAAGCAAATTTTGTTGTGCAACATTCCCAGAGCTCCTTTACTACCCAATGTACTTTGCGCGAATAAATAAACAGATAATAACACAAGTACAGTGTAACAGCTTTTTAAAAAGCTTGACTGACTAATGTCATCAATATCTATAAAATCTATGAGCATGATACATGTAAACTATAAACGTTTACATTGGGGGGGGGGTTAAATTATTTCACTGGAGTAAATTATGGAGATGTTGCACAAAACATAACCATATATACTGTTTGTATCTCAAATAAAAAATGAAATCATGATCATGTCCCGCTGTAGATTCGAACCCGGGACGTAAAGATGAACACCTCTGTCCGCAAGTCTGAAATGGTTTTAAAGGATGGCAGCTGAAAATATGATAACTACAAGAAATTGGGAATCTAACAATTTTGACTGACTTGTAGAATATGATTGATAGTTTCTTGGGTATGCCAAAGTATCAAAGATTGTTGGAAACGTGGGAAAAATAATTAAAGCTTTAAATGACCCAACAAACTTGACGGCGATATATGAATGACATGGTGCAGATTCAGAAAGTTTTTCCCAGAAATGAGGGGTCAACATCAAATGTTTTATTACTTTAAATGATGTAACTTCTAACTCATTTCACAATGTCACCGAATTGTTTGTTTGTTTTTTTTTTTCCAAAGCTCGACCAGGATTCTGACAAAAAAGAACAGACTTAATATAATTCATGCAGTTTTCATTTTCATTCAATAGAATAGTCCAGAAAATGGGTGCTAAAACCTACATGTGACATTTTGGCGCGAAATAATAGTGTCACCCCTTACCTAGAAGACAAATGGACTAATCCAGAAGGATAGAAACGCAGAAAAAAGGTCAAACGGACATATATCCGTATAAGAACTCTCATGAAATGAATATATGCTAGCAAAAGGCTAGAGAAAATAAATACTTCAATGTATTGTATTATCAATATGTTTATTATTCTGCTAACAGAATAGATAACTGTTGTTGCTGAAATACATGTAACAAATCCGATGATAATCAGCATGCACAAAATTTTGCTGGCTAACTGTGACCTCTTCGAACCCAGGAAATATTGATCCTTAGCGTGATGCCAGGCAATAAAAGGCTTTCAGTTTGTAGAAATATTTCAAAAACTTTTTCGCAATAAATATACAGTTATTACTAGCTTACTCTAAAGTCTTCTATCGTACATATATACGTACTAGCGTATTCTGTTTTGTAGGACCGGTTTTTTCAGTGGGTGGCTCAGTACAACTCTCCTGTCTGTTTTTTTTTTTTCTGCAGCTATACTGTGTATGAAGTTTGATTATTTTTAAAAATATCTTGGTTAGTTTGTTTGAAACTGAGCTTTGAACTTAGCTAAAGGCAAAGAGTGACGGAAGGTTGGTTGGTTGTATACTGTTTAACGTCCCTCTCCAGAATATTTCACTGATATGGAGACATCACCATTGCCGGTGAAGGGCTGCAAATTTGGGCCTATGCTCGGCACTCGGGGCCATTGAGCAGGGAGGGATCTTTATCGTGCCACACCTGCTGTGACACGGGGCCTCGGTTTATACGGTCTCATCCGAAGGACCGCCCCATTTAGTCGCCTTTTACGACAAGCAAGGGGGTACTGAGGACCTATTCTAACCCGGATCCCCACGGGAGTGACGGAAGGAGATAAGGCAGGATGGAAGACGTCCGACATGACAAACATTATATCCCAAGCCATATTCATGGCGGGGCATAGAATGATTATTGGTTTACATAAAAAAATAGGTTGTGACTTTCTTTCGGAATTCAACACCAGCCTCAATCTACATGTATATACGCATGTACAAAAAACAAATCAACCAATTAACATTCTCGGCTTAGTAGGAAGACATTGTATATTCATTTTAAACATGTTAAAGGGGGGGATACATGTACTTATAGTGATGAGAGGAAATTTAACCACGTGTCGGTCCATGAAACATGAAAGATTATTTTTGGAATGTTTGTATACAACAGCGTAGCTTTCTTTGAAGTAAATTAGAATTTATTGAAATATTTAAAAATAATTCTTTCAGGGACGCCGTGATATATTTGGTAGTCTGTGTAATATAACTGTTCGGATATAGCACAGGCCTTTAGATCGCTTAGAAAAAAGAAATTGAGGTGTTGGAAAAAAAAAATACACACAATTTTTTTTTTCTAAGCGATCTGAAGGCCTGTGGGATATAGTGTCTTTTGAAGGTACAACACCTTTCTTTTAATATTACCAAAGGATTTGCTGATCCTTTTTTTTTCGTATAGTCGAAATGCATTGGAGAAGGAAAAAAACGTATGTGGATTAATCTAATACAATGATGCGTTGTGTTCTTAATCTAAATAGACACGTTTTTTCTTCTCGTTCTCCTGTTTTTGTAAAATGCCGTTTGCTTTGTTTAAAAACTTTTTCCTACGCGTTACCAATGTGAGAAGAGAAAACAAGACGTCCTCAAACAATTTATTTCTAATGATGAAAACACCGAATGACGATGAGGATAATTAAGGTGAAATTATTTACTGAGACCCTAGTATCTACATTTCATGTCAACAACATTAACAATGACTGACCGGGAGGACGTTTGGTAAAAAAATTAAAATTGGTATTTTATCGTCGAGATACTGGTTAATGATAAAAAGCATTAACGAATTTTCATTTTTTAAAAAATCGTATTCTAAAACTCTGGATGTATATATTTTGGCCGTTATTCTAGGCAAAAGTGCATTCATGTATATTTATACTTACATTGACTGAACATGTACAAGCATGTCAAATCGTGCAATGTTGAGATATTCTGTTTATTCAACGAAAAAGTATATTATTTTTGTACAATAACATTTTAAAGTTTAGTAGCAAATAACTGCATACCCAAAAGTGCTTAATCTAACGTTGGATGTTTTCCCGTGAATTAGAAACGTCGCCTCCACTTACAACTACCATGCATGCGTACATGTAAGTTTAATATTCATAAACCGATTTCCATCTCGATAAAAACAGGGGGGGGGGGGGTATTGCAAACCAAGCTAGTGTTTATTCGGCTATCAAAATACATAAAACTTACAATGAATAAATGTACAAGCGATTACGATTGATTTAAACAAGCTGAAATAGAGTAAAATGATATGAAAGAAACGACAGATTTCAAACCAAATTTTCAATTTGTAACTATCGGAGTACACAATGGATTTTCATACATGCCCACTGTTCTCTGCAACCACGTGCTTGTAAACGAGGACCGGGCAACACAACTTTAGACACAAAGCGACAAAGCTGGATATAACCTGTTTGCTATACCGGTATTACAAATACGTGAATAATAGTATAATATAAATTACTTTTATGTTCAATGTTTATTTAATCTTTAAAAAAATGATACTCCGGTAAATGGAGAAACAAACGAGTGATCATGATAAAAATATAACGTACATGTACAATATTACCTATCACTATCCATCACTAATTATAATTATTTGCCGAAGCCCCTTCTCAATTACAATTGAAATAAAATACATTAACACAGAATAGAGTTTTTTTTTTTTTATTTTGCGAGAACAGGCCAAAGAAAGCGAACACAGTTCAAAATGATTTTATGCACCAGTGTTTGGAATTATATGAAAGATGGGTAAAATAATCTTATTGAATCGCGATGTAATTAAAAACACAGTTTTCTATTCATTGTTAGGTCTTTCTACACAATGGTCTAATACAATCACAAACACTTGCTTTGTTTATGTCCACAGGTGCCTGGTACACTCGTGACCTAGATCGACAGCGTGGGATTCACGGCTTTGATTACATAACTGTAAAACATCTCGCTGAACAATGGGATCGTAAAATGTATACAACTAATGATAGTGAATTATTCAATGTATAAAGTTTAAGATTAATTATATAGTTTGTTACAATGATAAACGTAGAAAGGTAGATTTTATATCTTCCGCTTTTAAAGACGTGTTCACTATAAAACTAATTAAATTTTATAAAGAAAAATAGAAAAAAGTAGTTGTAATACATAATTTAATAGTTAATCATAAAACACGTTTAAAACCTTATTTTGAAGAAAATCAACATTAAATACATTAAATATATTATTTATAGCAAGTAATTTTGTAATAGTTCATGGTTCCCTTTCCGATGAAGTTTCAAATCATTTACTTTCTGAAATTCTTTCTTATCTATACGTATTTTTAAGTTTTATTTGGGGTCTAATAATAATACACATGATGAGGTCAGATTTACTTGTCCAATAAAAACGCTACATATTTACCTGGCCTGCTTTCGACTGCATATTATGCAATACCCCCGGTACTCTGGCATGGACTAACCCTTCTGTGCATGTGTCATTATTTGGCTTTCTGTACTATTCCGTATATTTCTGCAGTCAAATGGCAACACAACGTAATTATTGAAGTAATTGACTCTATACCCAGCTACGATCGCATCATCGTCGCTAAAATTTCCCACCGAGTTGATGAAATCAGTTTATCACTGTCGTTAATGCGTATCCTTGGGTTTTCATGAATGATACCGATTTCTTGGAGCACAGGGTCTTGACTCAATCTGAGCAAAATTGAGTATATAGTATAATAGGGGAAAAGGGACCTAACACGCCGCCATTAATTTCTGGGTGCCTCACTTCAAACTCTCAAAACTTTCATTTTTATTTGAAAAATCCATAAAAATGCCTTGCCAGTCGAAAGGCAGAATGTTTTCCTTAATTGTCATAAATAAATCGTTAATCTTACTTCATTAAAACTTAAAAAAAAATATCCGAACTTCCGAAAATTGGGTCGCCGTCGTTAACCTCGCACCATTTCGTTCATTACCTTGATTTTGACGTCCCGCACTTAATGACTGGAATTTAAAAGGTGAAAGACGATTGGACAATATTACTTGGAAAAAATCTTTCAAATATGGCTGACCAAATTGACCTCTTAGGCTAATCGGTGGTGAAAATGGATGTGATCTCTCGAGACGGACGATTAACAGTCATTCAAATATTGTGAGGGTGTCCAGAAGGAGTTATATTATGAAACGCTACTCTAAGATAAAGTGCAACGGATGACAAGTGCGTGAAAATCAAGGTAATGAACGAAAATTGCATGAAAAAAATGGTGCGAGGTTAACGACGGCGACCCAATTTTTCGGAAGTTCGAATATTTTTTTTTAAGTTTAAATGAAGTAAGATTAACGATTTATTTATGACAATAAAGAATAACATTCTGCCTTTCGACTGGCAAGACATTTTTATGGATTTTTCGAAAAAAAATAAAAGTTTTGAGAGTTTGAAGCGAGGCACCCAGAAATTAATGGCGGCGTGTTAGGTCCCTTTTCCCCTATTATACTATATACTCAATTTTGCTAAGATTGAGTCAAGACCCTGTGTCTTGAAGAAATGCCTCGCAAGGAGCGAAAAAATAAACCAAAGCACATTGAATACGATAAATGCAAACACTTACAAATATTTTCTCAGTCCTAAGAAGTTTAAATCCAAGAAAAAGCCAGAGAAACGCGTCCATGTAAACACTGCCAATACACTACCAGACTACTCTTGTTCGACGTCATATTTCGAGGTACGACGTCACGGGTACACTGTTTTCCCGTACTTTCTGTGGCAAAATGGCGTATAGCCTATATAGGCATTGTACGTAATATAAGGCATTCTGTTATTGAAGTACAACACACAAATTTTATTATTTTAGCACAAAGTTTCCTTTTACCTACCTAATCAAATATGACAAGAGGACACGGAAGTGGAAAGTGATTATTACAGAAAACAGACTCCAAAGATTTGATGATCTATGATCCGTCCCTCGTTTTACCTCCAGCTAAGATGTGCAGAATTAGTGTGCACATTTCAAGTTTTCAGTCCATTGTGACGTAGCACTCGAAGAAAGTTTTACAGCATGACAATACTGAACATTTTATAACGAAAGGGAACATATTCTATTACAGAAGAAGTTCGAACAAATTTTTTTGATTTTGGTTTTAAATTAAAAAAAAAAAAGGAATTTGTTTGTACCTTTTAATTCTTCTTTTTTTTTTTTGGTATAAAGATTTATAGATTGCGCCAGATTATCATCTTCAAGACAAATTAAACGGCACGGGTTGGGGTAGGGGGGGTATACTAGCAGATTTTGAAATAAATAATGCGACTTTGATTTGTGTTACCCCCCCCCCCTCCCGGCAAACACACCTCATATTGATCCTTGTCTCTCCCCCCGAGTTCTTTGGATGGGATATAGATGTTCTTTTTGTAGATGTCCTTTTATCTTTTGAGATCGACGATTTCAAACGGCCACTGATAGATATTTACTCCTGGTAAACAACTATAGAATGAAATGGTACTTAGCTCTTGCTAATATTTTATTTAGTTATCACTGGAACTATCCTTTAATCGAACCCCTCATCCCCGAATTTTTGTGTTATCACCAACCACCAGTGGCGGATCCAGAAGTTCGTGTGGGGGGGGGTTTTGAGGCCCAAAGGGCCGAAGGGGGAGGGTATGGGAGGGGGTGTCCCCCTCCCATAGGCGGGGGTTCGGGGGGCCTCCCCCGAGAAAATTTTGTTTTTAATTGTTCTAATTGGTGCATTTTCCAGCACTTTGGGGGTACTTTTTGTAGCTTTTTAAAAGACGGCTCATCACAAATTTTTAATAAATGTTTTAAATTTGATTAAACTTTAACACAAGACTTTAGACTTTGCTTTTAAAAATTGACAATTTTAGGAATACAAGAAGTTGACTTCAAGTTGTCTTTACTTTAAATGCATCTACAATATTAATTAAGTCGTATGTCAAGCTGACTTCCAAGGTACAACTAATGTGCAAATTTTTAAACACTAAAAAACTTAAAAATTGAATTCTTTTCAGAATCCCTAACTTGTGCTTTTCAACTTACTAGAGTATATACTGTCAATATGATTTGGAATATAAACACACGTATACAATAAATGAAATTTCAAACTGAAGAAAAAAAATACAAAAAACTGGAGAATCTGTCAAAACTAGAGGGGTTTGCTAAGCCAACCTGGTTTTGTTAAAAAGAATATATTAATTTAATTTTTTAAACGGTAAAAAAAACCCTCTGAATAAAAGTGTATTCATAGTTTAAAAACATGCATTTTATCAGCAAAAAAATATTACTGAGTAGCACAGTAACTATGCAGTTCTCTGTTGTTGGTACCTAACTACATTGTACTGTGATCTTTTGACTTCACTAGGTGCATGGACTACCCGATCTCTGAGGCACTCTCCCTGTTGATTACCTGTGTATTGTGTGCGTTCAAGCTGAAAGTGATTTCCTGTTACGTAGTTGATGTATATTTCACAGTTGTACAAACAAAGGGTTCATGTTTATTAGAGTCTTACCAATGCAAAAAATTATAAAATAACACTTGTAAAAAAAAAAAAAATCAGTGAGTGGGGGGGTTTTCCCGAACCCCCCCAAACCCCCCTGGATCCGCCATTGAACTACATGAAACCATTCCTGGATCTGCCCACGTAACTACTTTTTAGCATAGTGCATAGGGCTAATACTGCATGATCTTTTTTTTTGGCAATACATGTACCTGTACAAGTATTTTACGTTACACGTAGGCCACTTTTTTCACACACACAACATTTTCAGCCTGTGAAATTTATTGACTGAGTTCGTGAGCAACATGTGTTTTGTCCGATTCAAGAACCAAACTGTCTGCCTATCAGTCAATAAATGTTTTGTAATATCTGTGATTTTATTTCTTTATTTATTGACATACATGTATTTTGTACTGTCTTCTGTGATGAAAAATCAGGTCCGTCACTGTTGAAAATCAGCGAATGAAAATTCGCCCATTCTGTGACGGAAGCGGTCCAACATCTCACTGACCGGTCCAACACCAAACTCAGCACTCAATTCTATGCCCGCTCAGCTAAATTGTAGATATGTTAGACTTTTTTGATATAGATTTGTATAGGAAAACATTTTCAAAGGTACCGTAAATATATTATATTTAGAGTGTACGATATTTAGCAAAACTATTCAGTTTTAAAAAAGTTAGCGTAGAACTGATTTAGCGTATTTTTAATATGATATTCTTATTCATGTATCATTGTTTATGAATTCAAGCGATGTAGTTGAAGTATCTTTCTGCTAAAAGCGCTAAAAATAAAAAAAAGTATACACTGCCAAATGTAATACGTTTACAGTATAACAATGGACGTTTTGTGTTTTTAGGATTCTTAAATTAAGAGATGTCGGTTCCAATGTATTTATGTTGGTAACGGGTTGTAGAGAGCTGATCACGACATATTTTGTTCTTTTTTCTAATCTTTAGAAAAATTAAAATCATAATAATTTCTTATGAAGACAGACATTGCATGGATTTGATATACACGTACTGTACTCCTCGTACCTCATTGTAACCAGTCTCTTAAAAATTGCGGAATAAACTGATACATGGCCAAATTATAGACTTCATTTTGTAGGGTGTGGACATCTGAATACTCTAATTTTTCTAACTTGAAAAATATTTTATGTAAAACTCGATTACCAAAAGTGCGATTTATCCCCCCCTCCCCCCATCATTCTGGTTTATATTAATTATTTACGATGTATTGTATTCATACAGGGTAGTATTTAGATCAGAAATGCTCAGCATGAACAGTTTTAAAGTCCTTGATCGAATCATCCAGTTTGCATACTTAATTTTTTTCAAACTTTCAAAAACTGTAGGTGTCACACAAAAAAAAATCATGCCGAGCAAAAGAGATAATGCACTAAATGCAGAGTACATAGTTCATTCATCTCGAAAAATGTGTGCATTGACGATATGTTATATTAAAAATAGAGGAGGAAGGTTTACAGATTAGAAAAGAATGTGGTAAGATCATTAATACATATACTTTTATAGCTCATTGCCATTACCCAGGCATCATATAGGGAACCTTATATAGAAAAGATTATCTGTAAATGCACCGTGTATATCCCAACGTGCGGGATGTATGCTTTCAAAGTTAAAGAAAAGGAGTCGAGGTATGTTCTTTGTCCGTTTTCACAACTTTAGGATATTTTTCGCCAGAAAGCGTGTGACTACGGAAGAAAACATTATATAAGCAGTATATAAATACCTATGAATCCACTGGACACCTTCTAGTTTTAGTAAACACCTCAACACAATTCCGAGGATCGGGGCAAGATTGGCGCTATATACTGTGTTTTTGATCAAATATCAGAACAAAACTTTGCTTCAGTATCACTTTTATGGGGGTGTCATGCTGTTTTCAACAGTACATGATTTAATAATTAAATAGCTGATTTAGGAAAAAAGATGTTCTTCATAGACAATACGACCCCCTCCCCATAAAAGGAGTGGTGCAACTGCAGTTATCCCTGATGTAAACCCTATACAAGTCACAAAAAAAGTTATGTTCACAAAAATATACCGTATTGTTATACCTTTAAAAATTGTTCCAATACAAATCTATACGAAAAAAGTCTATTTTTAATGTTTTGCTGAGCGGGAATAAAAAAAATCGATGTTGGAGCGACCGGACCGCTGAGTGAGATGTTGGACCGCTTATGTCACAGAATGGGCGGAGCTTAATCTCATTTTCATTCGTTGGTATTAAACAGTGACAGACTTGATGTTACATCACTGAATATAGTTCAAAATACATGTATGTCAAAAAAAATGAAATGAAAGATATAACAAAACATTTATTGACAGAGTTCTCGGGCAAAGTGCGTTTTGTCGGACTCTCAACCAAACTGTCTGCATTCGGTCAAACGGCCTCAGGCAGACAGGTTGGTTCTTGGGTCCGACAAAACGCATATGTTGCCCTCGAACTCGGTCAATAAATGTACATGTATAATGTCTCCATCTACATTGTATAATTAAATCAAAAGGACTCTATATGCTATTCATGTAAAAAGAAAGAGAGAGAAAAAAACCCACCCTTTTCAATTTGACATTTACAGAATCGTGTACATGTACATGTATCAAAAAAAAAGAAAAAAAAAGAAAAAGCTGGTAACATCTCAATATTTCTATCTGTAACACATGAGTGCATCCACTTCAATCTTTCGTTGTTTTGAAAGTATTTCAATTCTTTCATTTTCGAACCAATTTTCCTCCAGATTTCATTGGATCTGTGTGCATCTTGTAATAATCTGCTATATCTATCAATTTGTAGCTGCGCGTGTACTGAAAAATAATTAAGATGGATTACCAGAGAGCTACATTACCATCCATTAAAAGAGCTGTATTTTTTTTACACACAAAAAGGTTGCGCTCGATTTTGGATTAATTTCTATAAATTCTTCTCTCAACTGTACAAAAGAACGATTTCAAACTATTCCTTTGACCCTAACAACTCTTATAATTTTTTATCTTCACGAAACGCGTGGTACCAACTTACCTTGCTGTCAAAAATGGCAGTGTACATGAGGAAAGTTTTTAGTAATTTCCATTTTTGACTCAGTAAGGCTATTTACAACGGTGATATGGAATGTTTTGTTGTGGAAGTAGTACAAGAATAATTTAGGAACACATGTTTATAATATTTTGAGACGGCGGTTTGAAAGACACGGAGAAATACAAAAATCCAACAACAGCACACTGTTTGTGCGCAATAAAAACGATACTTTTTTTCACTGTAGCTCTCCGGTCTGTTAATTATAATTTTAGGAGAGCCGCAGTTCTGCAGCTAAATCTGGTTGAATTTCAGCCTCCAAAGGAGTAGTCGTTTTTTCCAGTGATCCATCAATCCGAGAGGTATCTCCATATCAAATTTGAGAAGACTCACTACCTTGCATCTCGACAAACGAAGTAAAATGTTAGATTAATTAAGTCTACACGAAAATGTATCTTTAAGAAATGACTATCAAAAGACATATTAAATCAGCTAAGTAATATTTGACAAATAAATTTTTTTTAAAGTTCGAAAAACAAACTATTGAGAAATGAGGGAGGGATAGGGTAAAAGTATCAGTAATTTTTTATTCATAGGATTGCAGCTTCTCCGCGTGGCAGAGTGGTTAAAGTTTATGCTCTAGAGTCGCAAAGTAAAGAGTTAATCCTTAAAATCTTGGGTTCGAATCCCACTGTGAGACATGGAGACCAGTCCTTCCATTGAGACTGTATAAACCGATGTCCTGTATCGCAGTAGGTGCTGGCACGAAATGATCCCTCACTGCCCAATTATCTTCGAGTTCCGAGCATAGGACAAAATTTTTAGCTCTCAACCGGTAAGTGGTGGCCTTCCTGTATTTGTGAAAAATTATCCTGAGGGACGTTAAACAACATACAATCAATCAATAATAGCACATAACCCATGGCCGGGAATTTAAAAAAATGAAAAATATTCGGGCAAGCATAACAAAAATATCGACCTATTTTTTACACATGTACTTATCAACAATTCCAACTTCTAGTGAATTTTCGATAGCGGGGAAACTTTACTTCTCAAGTCTTGTGAAAAAAATCAATGAATCCTTCCCCCCTTTCACAAACATTGTTTGAATCTTAAAATATTTAATGTATCTAATACATAAGCTATACAGAAAGATACTAATAGTCAACTTGGTCCATCCTATACTTAAATATACGAAGTGTCTGGTTGCATTTTGTATAATACTAGTATTTTGATATACGATGATCTAAATTGTAATACTTTAAATGTTATTTTTGCCATTTACATAAGTTTTAACCAGTAGTACTTTGCTAATAGATCATCACCCAGAATATTGAAATCTTAGATCGAAAAATCTTGTTGTTTTTAGCCGGGCTTATTGCTCAAAGAGCAATTGCCGGCTTATGTGATCATGTTCAAGGCAGGATGTTGACCCCATAGTCGCCATTTTAAAGTTACGTGCAAAAATATAGTTCTTACTCTCAACCACTTTTGAGATTATACAAATGCTAAATAAAACAATAAAAATAAAACGAAGTTTTATCTATGTAAAATAAATATTAATAGTAATGACGTTGAAAACTTCATATAAGTCAAAGAACATAGTTCATTAGCGAAAGAGTTTTTGATTATCAGTGTTACCGTAGTTCTCTACACATACGAGGTAAAGCAGGAGGGGGAACCAGACTGACCTGTTTGTTTACATTCAGCTGCGGTACCAGATTAATTCTGATTCTGACAAAATCGGACCGTGGTATTAGGATTGAAAAACTCACTGTCAATGCTTATCATTTATATTGATAGTTTTACAATAATTTTTTCATCAGAGTATAAACGTGATTCATGTAAGAAATCCATTCTACTGTGTAAATGAGCCCGGCTCTCTGTACTTCTGAGTACTTTGATTATTTGTAGAGGAGTGCAAAAGAACTAATGGTATTCGTATATATGGTACAAAGCTGCAGTTTAAAGATTTCATTGGTGATCTTCTCTGCTTCTTTCGATTTCTTTATTACCCGAGGAGTTTTCATTACCAAAAAATGTTAGTAAGACAATTACATCGTCAGTATATGCAAGTGTCACAGTGCGTCGTACCGGAAGTTTCAAGTGACCCGAAGTGTTGCTGACCCTCATCGATAGTCCAGGCGTCATCAAGATCGAATGTTTTGCAGAGCTCTGTAAAAACGTTCGTCTATTATACGGATACTAGCATATAAATTATTGCAATATAAGGCTCTTCCATTTATTTCATCATGGGGTTTTTACCAACATCATTTACCTGTATAGATGCAGATCACGGGCACTTGTTCCTGCAATAAATTTTTGACCCATAGTATAATAATGGATCAAAAAGTATTACTAGTAAACAATGGGTCAAAAATTTCTTACCGAAACGAGTGGCTGTGATGCAGATCTGTAGCTGGCTGGCTGAAAAATTTTGATGGGTTACCAGAGATATTTTCGGAGAGCTACAGATCTGCGTCTATTTCTTGCTGTAATGGAATGATGAAAAATAATAATATGTAATTAAGTTTGTAGCAAAAAGGGGACTGTCGCCTATTTTTTTAGCTCACATGAGCTGAAAACTCAAGCGATCACCCATTTTCGTTGTCCGTCTGTCTGTAAACTTTTCTAAATAATTCAAATAATGATCCTTTGAGATTGGGCAAAGTAAAGATATGTATTACAAGGGGGGAAATCTGTTAAAAAAGAATGGCCTAAGTTACTCAGGCCGTATGCATAACTTTTTACTACCGATATATATTGGAAGACTAAACGTTTTACTATCGATGTACATGTATAGTGAAAGATCAGTTGACCTCCCCACCAATAATTGCTGTACAATAATGAATCAAAAAAGGGAATGTTGTATTGTATGAAAAAATGATACTGAATAGAGATCGACCCCCCCCCCCCTTCCGATTTCCTATTTGGTATGTTTTTCAGGTTTTATTTCAGGTTTGAATTAAATTTTTTCTCCCCCCCCCCCTTTTTTGTCAAAATCGATGCTATGCTCCTGTCGTGTGAGTATTTAGAGCGTTTGGAGGACATCTTCTGGATGTCTGCATGGGATATTTCAAAGATATGTAGTGTATACGCCTCTGCTTAAAAAGGTGGGGGTTTATGTCTGTCTGTAGCACTGTCGTGGGTCTAACATTGGGACATACATGTAGCTTTTTTTTACAGTAGAGGATTGTATATTTTGCGGTGCTTTGCGACGATGCATTAACTATTGTCACGAAATATGGGCTTTGCCTTAATACTCATATATGAGAGCAGGAAAATCATTTTGTAAGCTAGCTCAGTGCGCACAGTATCAATTTCTGGCAATTCTGGGTAAAGTAAGGAAAATTCTATACCATTTATATTCGTAAAGAAATTCATGTAAATCTTTAGAAAACTATTTTAGGAATGCGACATCCTGTTCACCACAGTTAGGCATGCATATTTTGTTTAGTATATCAGGTGAACGGGACACCCCAATTAAGTACGAAACAAGGGTCTTCATGTCCAACCCAAAATGGGTCGGATATGTCGGAATTTAGCACGATTGAACCTGTAGCACTTCTTAATTTTTTTCATTCAATGTAAAACATTTCTGACTCCAACATTACTTTAAATTGTTGATGAACCTTCCCTCCCCGATTTTTTCTTCTGTACATGCACTTGTACCTTACTTATATACTAATATAGACATTAATGTAAATGGGGGGGGGGGGGGCATAGAGTAAGAACTATCCACATTTCATAAATATTTCTTCTCTATATAATATATATACACCCCTTTCCACCACACTTCAAAAATAAGTCCGTGTTGAGCATAGCTACAGATCTGAAGCTCTCCGAAAATATATATATTGACAAGGCATAAGAAAATAGAGCGAGTCTTGCAGAGAAAGAAAAAATTTCCATCCAGCAAATAGTTGGGTTCAAATTATTTTGTGTCACATTGTTCAGTTTCATATTGTATACGGTATTTAAGTTTGCAATTTTGTTCTTATGATTTATTTTTTATTAAGTAAACCTTCAAACATAGTAGAATTGTTTGATATTCTACTTTATGGATAATATTTCTTAAAATTTGTTATTAATAACAATTTATCATAATTGCTGCTGAGCGTTGATAAGAAGAGACGATTTTAAGATACAATGTATATCGGTAAATATACGTCCTTAATTACGTGTACATAATTATGTTTCCGGAAAAACAATTCTGTGTACAAAAATATCTGGTATACTTATTAAATGATTTTTAGCGCCAGATCAGCATTACAAATGAGAAACTGAACTATAGAACTTGGATTGTTGAAATGTTCGTATTTTACAATAGGTGTGTACAGCATTGTGGCAACAACAAAGATAAAATATACTACATGTAGATAAATCCTGCAGATTATCTTCATCTTCTTGTCAGTGGATTAAGACTCTTCTTGAAGGGGATCTAAAACGTAAAAAGGGACTTCAAGCAAAAGCCGAACTCCTACCCAATTTTTCCACAGGTGCTTGGGACCATCAACCCCAAACCCCCGTGTCCGTACTCCGTACCTTAATAATTCTTTGACCTTATTTTAGTACAATATTTTTCTAATATATAAATATTACAACTGAAAAATCTAAAATTTAAGCTAAAACTAGCCTTTTATAAAATCCGTCTTTTCTAATACTGGAGTACTTTGATACTTAAACGAAACTATTTTAATATCAGAGAGTATGAATGATTTTCCACCTGTAATACTTTGTATGTCAAAATATTCTAATTAAAAGGGTCAAAGAAACTTTTGGGTACGTAAATAAGGGGGAGGGTCCCGTGTGAATTTTTCATTATTTTGCATTCGAACCTGTAAATGTTCTTCCGGAAACGGTGTGAGAATAAAATATGTAGCCGTTATATATTACAACTGTCGGTGTGTATTGAAGAAAAAAGACGTTCACATACATACGTGTCTGATATACATACCAAAAAAGATATAAATAAACTAGAGCCGAGCTCGTTGCAAAGCAACGAGTAGGTCTTCCGTTGGAGCTGTGGACAGGAAGTACCGACCTTGGGTCAATGTTACTGCACTTTCTTATGTAAACAACCTTTTCTTCTCACCATGAGCCTCCAGTGAATCTTAATTACAAAGTTATGCTTAAACATTTTTTCTCTCTCAGTGACCTTGATTTGCCAGAAAGACCTTTGATTAGGGTGACATGACACAACCTCCAATCATAAGTAATCTATGTTTCAAGTAAGAGCCTCCAATGATTTTCACTTACTAGTTCATAACCTGGAAGAGAACAGATTTCTTCTGTCAGTGACCTTGATTTTAACAGAATAACCTTGGCTCTTTGTCAAGACAAACCCTCAATCTGAAACAAATTTTAGAAATTCATAACTCTGACAGGTGTTTTACAACTTTTCTGTCATTGGCCCTGAATTTGTTAAAATGACCTTATTTAAGTCATCTGAAAACCGGCGGACTATAAGCAATTGATCAAGTATGAACTTAAACAAATATAGTCAGAATTAAAAAAATACTATTTTCTGAGTCCAAATCGTAAAAAAAACCCTTTTTATCATAAGCAATCTCTGTATCAAGTATGAGCTTACAGATATTCTCGATTACATATAAATGAATGCAACAAAACATTAATTCTTTCTCCAGTGATCTTGAATTTCCCGTAATATTGCCTTGAATAAATACAATGACACATCCTAAGATAATTTGAAATCTTTGTTTCGAGTACAAGCTTCTGGTTTCTTTATGTTATAGCCTGGCATTCTGGGAAAAACTTTCAGGGACAGACAGACATATGGACAGTTAAACAGACCGTTTCATTCCCGTCCCATCCCCACTACCCCCCAAAATACACAATCACTTTGCAAGGGAAAACTCTAGTCATGATTTCTATCTTTTTTAAATCAGGAAGCTTTCATAAATATGGTTTCTCATACTTGCCCTGAAGGTCATAAGAATAATATTCAAAACGACCCCTTCTTTTTTTTAACTGACCGTTCTCTTCATTGTTTTCATTTTATATCCCCCAAGGTTGCCCGCATAACGCAGTGATTAGAGAGACTGTTCTATAGTCGCGAGGTAAGGATCAGCTCCTTACGTCGTGGTTTAGAATCCCACTGTGGGACGTGGGGACCTGTTCTTCCGATGAGACCGTATAAAACAAAGTCCTGTGTCGCTTTAGGTGCTGGCATAAAAAAGATCCCTCCCTGCTCAAAGGCCCTATTAAGTGCCGATTATAAGACAATTAATGTTTAACTATGGTGTCTGTTATGATTTCAACAGTTTAAATTAGGAAATAAAAGTGTGTAATTACATGATAAATTTCTGATATTCAGTACATGTAGCTGCAGATTGCTATATACATGTAAGTTCTTAAATTTTCGATTCCGTACATACGATGCGGGTTTATTACTACTTACATGTTCATTGTATAACCTGCTACTGATATTTTTAAAATCACAGAACAAAATTAAAATGTTAGCACACTATTCTAATCATTTACAGGTTTTGAATAAATTATCACACAAATTAAATTCATTGCTTTAAAATCTTGAATTATTTTTTTCAACTAGACTATTCAACCTGTAATAAAAATGGGCATTGTGCAAGCACAGAAGTCACTTATGAAGTTTACAGGTGCGGAGATATTTATCGATGTTTAGTCCATTTCATTGAGTATAATTCTAATTAGATCCTTATGAAGATTTTCTTTAAAAATTTAAAAATGAAATAGCCATGGTAAAATCTGTGATAAAAAAAAATGTGTTTGGGAAAATTTGTGTTGTAAACAGATTTATTTGTTTGTTAAAAGCACAAAGAAATATAAGCTTGTGCATTTAAATCAATATTGGTTGAAGTTAAGTAACTGCAGATCGCCAGTCCTTACACTATGAATCGTCAAAATGAAAAGTAAAATTACACATTGAACTAACGAACTATAAAAATTGAAGATTGATTAATGTACATATCAAATAAATACCCCAGCGTTTTGTTCTAAAGTCTAACTTAAGATATTTTAAAATATTTGTGAAAAATTCGATTTACTTATAGAAAATAATGTTTTCCTTAAGTTTGTAAAATTAGATTTAACATTTGACCACGCTGTGTAAATTAATGTCAACAAGCGATGGAAGGCATGATTCGTCGCGTAATTGTAAACAAACACAAAGCCTAGATAGCTAGAAACATGTATCACGATCAAATTTAAAACAAAGATAAGCCAACATATTAATCTCAAATATCCGACAATAATAATTTTCCATTAACTAGAGCCGAGCTCGTTGCAAAGCAACGAGTAGGTCTTCCGTCCTGTTTGACCGGAAGTAACTTTCATTTTTAAAAAAAAGAGTTATGAAGTCTTAAAATGGGTTAATCCTCCAAATCTATGTTAAGAATTGCAAAATTAAGCCATTCATTGGTACTTCCGGTTTGACCGGAAGTGACGACGTCGGACGGAAAATTAATATTTAAGCTACTAGTGACACATGTTACCCAAAAACCTGTCAAAAACGGCAAAAATATGCATTTTCTAACTACTTCCGGTTCGACCAGAAGTGACGACGCTGGACGTATTTTGACGACCCCATTAGATAAAGCTTGATATTTTGAACAACTTTGCTTCTATGATGCATAACAAATTCTCAATACTTTTCGAGATATCTAGAAAAAACTTTTGGCCCCTCTAGGTCCCTTAATTTAGGGGTCAGCCCTTTTTTCGACATATCATTTGAAAGGTCTTCTAATTCTGCACAAATTATGTTCGATATATATTAACAAAATATTTTTAGTTTAGAAGATAAAAAGAAAAATATGAGTAATTTTTGGTTCTTTTAAGCGTCTAATTTTTGACCCCTATATAGCGCCATTTTGAATAGAGAAATCGGAAAACAAAAACTGATGTGCACAACTTCAATCCTTCTATTATCCAAAATCAGTAGAATTTCTGCTCCAGCTTTAGCCGTCTCTGAGCCTTTGTCTGGAAACGAAAGCCTATAAATTTTCCTTTAAAGGGAAATAACTCAAAACCGGAAGTGGCTTTTTCAAATTTTAGACAGCATTCTGATAGGGTTCATTAACGTCTATAACGTCTGAAAATTTGAGCGAAATCCGTTGAGAAATGAGCGAGATATGAGGCCTCAAAGTTGCGGTCTAGGAAGCAGAAGAAAAAAAGAATAATAATCTTTACCAACAGAATCAGTAGAAGGTCTTCCGTTGGAAACGGAAGACCTTAATTAAGTGTAAAATAGTTTTAATACACCAATTATTTTGTCTATGACTACAGGGTCAATGGTTCGCCGCGGTGTGTCGCTTTAGATTTTCTTCGACACGTGTAATCGTAAGATTACGCAATGGTACACACGCTTAAAATCTGGGTTCCAGGTGAATGTGAGAATCGCGCGGTAAATAATTTTTGTATTATTTGACTCTTTAAAAGTTCTTTTTATTAGATCCGGGCGTTTATCGTTTTCGTTGATATTGTTTGTGTTCATATTTAAACGAAGAAAAGATACTAGTTCGTGCTTATTCTATAACTCTTTCTCTTGGAAAGATCTTGATTAATAAAATGAAAATGATGCCATTGAATACTCGGAACGGGAACCAAGGAACACGTTTAAAACCTAATTTTAAAAAAGAGATATGATACAGCGTTGTTAAATATTTATTACTTCTGGCAAGTTTACTGCAATTCTACGCATAAAAACTTAAGAGTTTTCCTTCAATAGCACCGTCTAGCTTTCTTTCCTATAATACGCAAGACTCGAACAAATTAATATTTTCATAGGACAGAGATAGTATTAAGCAACAATTTAATACATTTATAAAAATGAATTTAACCATTCTGTGTTTTTATTTGTGTATAACTGTGGGTCGCTGGATTACCCGCCGATTGATTCCCGGTGACTGACTTTGCCCCACGTTATCGAGGGAGGCGCGTTATATAATTGTAAACAAACAAGGTGAATGTAAAGTCGTGCGCTTAGTAAATAAGCATGACAATTTGGGGAAAAAAAAGCACAAAACACTTCAAGAACTTTATTCTAAAGAATATTAGCATCCAATGTAGCCATGATTTTTATTTAAAGTAAGTTTGTTTTATATACACGCATGAGAAACTCTCATTTACGAGCTGAGCGAAAAGAATTACCTGTACATATTTTAATCAAGACTAGAACAAAATAACAATTTCATAAGATCAGTAAGATGTTAAATCACAACTTTATTATCAAAAGTCATTCGAAATATTAATCGTTTTTAAAATATATAGAAAAAATTTTCAAGGGCACTAGATCCCTAATTTTAGGGGCCAGCCCCTTTTTATTGATATCAAATGAAAGCTCTTGCAATTATGCACAACTTTTATTCAACATGTCTTAACAAAATATTTTTAGTTTTCAAGATAAAAAGGAAAACATGTGTAAATTTTCGCTCTTTTAGGCGTTCTATTTTTTGACCCCTGTATAGCGCCATTTTGAATAGAGAAATCGAAAAACAAAAACCGATGTGCACAACTTCAATCCTTCTGTTATCTAAAACCAGTAAAATTTCTGCTCCAGCTCTAGTGGTCTCTGAGCCTTTGTCTGGAATTGAAAGGCTATAATTTTTCGTTTAAAGGGAAATAACTCAAAACCGGAAGTGACTTTTTGAAATTATTGACAGCATTCTGATAGAGTTTATTACCGTCTATAATGTCTGAAAATTTGAACAAAATCCATTGAAAAATGAACGAGATACGAGGCCTCAAAGTTGGCGTCTAGGAAAAAAAAATAATAAGAATAATCTTAATAATCAGAATCAGTAGAAGGTCTTCCATTGGAAACGGAAGACCTTAATTATCCTGTATCAAAGATTATCAGAATGATCTGTTGATTGCTAAAAAAACAAAAGGGGTACCTGGTTATCACAACAACCTCTGACATTGAGATGTTAATTTGTTCTATGAAAACACTGTAGTACTGCAAGTATTTAATAGTGAGGTCCTGTATTTCACTTTTAATCCAAACCAAATTGTAAAAAGGAGCCTTCAAGTGTTACGCCAAGATGAGTTCTTCCAGTTTCAACACCCTTACTTTTAGTGACTCTGACTATACTTATCAGTATCTTGGACCTAGTATACAAGGTGTCTCTGTGCATCAAGGCAACCAACCCGTGCAAAAATGTACATTTCAGTGTGTGTGTTGTGCTCGTTTAAGTATGGGAACCGTGTGTTCCTGTAACCAACCTAAATCCAATGAATCTACCCAAACCAACAACTTTGAGTTTCCACAGGAGACATTAGATGCGGACAACATGTGGAAGAAGGGGACATTTGAGCATGGTGTGGTACAGGTAAATTATAAACCAGTTATACTTCATAGTTCTCAATAAGAATGATAAACAAAATGACAGAAATGGTTTAAACATGTTCAAATATAGTTTAGGTCTTAAGGAATCACTGTATACTGAGAAGAATAAGATTACATTTTCGAGGCATGTGCACTTTGATGATAATTAAGCGCTCCTTTAATTCTGAAGAGTTCTGTTAATGGAAATCAAACATATAATCATGATTCTGCTGATAAATTATCCCATGTTTCCAGTTTTCATTATTGTCTCTGGCATACTCTACTAACTAGACAGTGGTTCCTTATATTTTCATTTCATGGAGAAATACAATTATAAATTTAGGTCATCATATCCCAGAAATTCCCCAACTACACCGTTGATTGCCAGAAATTAAAGAAAAGAATTCAAAAGGCGATGCAGTGGCAGAAATATTATGCGAAAAAAGAGGTAGCTTTTATCTTTAAATTATTTTCCCGTGAGGATCCGGGTTAGAATAGTTCCTCAGTACCCCCTTGCTTGTCGTAAAAGGCGACTAAATGGGGCGGTCCTTCGGATGAGACCGTATAAACCGAGGCCCCGTGTCACAGCAGGTGTGGCACGATAAAGATCCCTCCCTGCTCAATGGCCCTGAGTGCCGAGCATAGGCCCAAATTTGCAGCCCTTCACCGGCAATGGTGACGTCTCCATATCAGTGAAATATTCTGGAGAGGGACGTTAAACAGTATACAATCAATCAATCAATAAATTAAAATTAAGGTTTTTAAACAAGTAACATTTTACCGGTCATTTTCTAAATAAAATTGAGCAATTTACGCCTGATTAAACACTACATTTATAAGTTTGTTCAGAATTAAACAAATTTCAATGTAATATTAATTACTCAGTCTGTAGCCCTTAAATATATGTTATATGCATTCATGTGTTTTGTGTTTCTGTTTTTCCTTAATTTGTTATTTTGTTTATAGAGAAGAAGCACAAAAGAATCATGAATCTGCTTGGAAACTCATGAAACGGAAGCGACAACATTCCAACAAGGAAAATGTGCTGCTTCTCCAAGATACAGAGGAAATGTATGTAAAAATTCTTCCACTATTTTCTTCACGATGTTTACCAGTTTAATTAGCTGCAACTGACATGAACAACATTTGTCTTGAGATATGAACTTTCAATTATTAGATTAAAAGTGTTTTAAATCATGAACATAAAAGGATTAATTTTATGAAATCAAAAAAAATAAATGGCTTTTGCTTGCTTGAAAGAAAATCTGAATTGTCATTATGTGCACTTAAAAAATAAATATGTACATGTACAGTACTTAACAGGAATAAAGCTAAGTACTGCATCCTCTAAAAAAAAAAAACAACAAAAATCAGACACTCAAACTTGAATACAAATTTAAAATTTACCAAGGAAATATCAAACAAAATTTATTTTAAAAAGAAAACACCTAGCTACTGATTGAATTTTTGAAAATGATGCCCTATATTTATTTTGTTTTTCCCTTAATTTCAGTGGAGTAGACAACAGAGGTTTTGAGCCCGACAGCGACTCAGACAGTGACATTCCCCTAGCAAAGCTGACCAAGAAGAAGTCCTTGTAGTTATGGCAACACGTGCATTCCCATGAACAATTGACTGTGAATCCGTAGTGCATAAACTATTATTAATTAACTCTATAAACATTTGATTCTCGGTATGCTGTTTGTGTTTTGCAGCATTCTTTCATATGTATTTTATCAATATTAATGTAATAAAATAGTAGCTATTTTTAAAAATGAAAACAATAAATCAATCTTACCAAATTCAGGTGTTCTGTGTTGACTGACTCGGTGACTGAAAAGAGACAATTTCCATCATTGGATGTTCTTTCATCTAAAGTATATCCGGTAGATTCTTCGCCAGACTCCTTTAGCGTGTGTGCAGTTCAGATCCATTTTCAATATATGGGTTGTAATTGTTTAATTTGAGCTCAGAGTTCAATATATCCTAGCCATGCCATGTGCACAAACTAACGTGGGAAAGGGAAATAACTGTAAAGTATTTCCAATGTCTAAAAACACGAAAGGAGTTGTTAAAGGTGAAGTCTAAATACCTAAATAGGTGTAAACACGCGGAGAATATTCATTAAGAATATCTATAAATATATTTATTTTGAAATATTTCCCCATAATCTGATGTATTTTAATCGAATCCACTACTCATTTAAAGAGTGAGAGAGATATATAGAGACGATAAACTATTACAAATACGTATTGTACAATTTCAATGTTTGTGAATAGCTGTCCCCCAAGTTGGCCCCAACCATCCCGAGAATTAGTTATTGTTTAATAATTATTATTCATAATCATCTGTCCGCACATATATGATCGTTTCCTTGAACGAAAAAAAAATATTTATAAACAAAATAGGCAAACTAGGTCTGCGTTCTTAAGGGTCCCAGAAGTAAGGTATTTGTGTAAATAAATTAAAAAAAAAACATTTTGTGGACAAAAATTGTTATAATTATATTGATGTCTAAAAGATGAGAAAAAATAATATAGCTTTCTTGAACTTATGGTATTTGCGAGATGAAACGACAGGAATATTTTTTTAATTGGTCTTGCCCTCCAATCCACACATACTTTAGATCACTGCATTATTTAGGATTCGTGTTTGAATGAATAAAAGGGGGAAAAAATTAAATGCAATCCACATGTTTAAAAACATGCGAAAAACTTGATTTTCAAGTAGATCAAATGCAAATGCAGACCATGAATGGCTGGCATTAAAAAAAACACAGAAAAAAGTTCTCTTTATAAATCGAAAAAGAGAAAAGAAATGCATTATCTATCAATTCAATGAAGAAGAGTATACCGGTAATATGGAAAAGAAATTAGATAACATTTGATAGGGTAACACTGCATGCACAGTTTCGTGCTTGTGTTTCAGGGATGGGGGTTTGGAAGCATACACACACACACTTCTCTCTCTCTCTTTCTCTCTCTCTCTCTCTCTCTATCTCTCTCTCTCTAAACAGACAATTTAACAATTTATTAAATTATATTAAATTATAAGATTGTGTTTAACGGCTAAACACTTAGGTCTAAAGGTGTGTTATATCTAAATGATGTTAAGATTTAACACATGTTTAGATATAAGTGTTTAGAAATTGAACACTTTTCTGTGAAGTGCAGAGTTATCTTCCCGGAAATGACGCATATGTATTCGAATGATAAATAGAGCGGTTTTCGAAACAAAGGAAATTCCAATGTAAGCTAAAGAAGATGGATTAAAGGAAGTGAATGCTTATCAAAATGATAACCATGAAGAGATTGTGAAAAGCATTTAAACTGCAACATTACTGCGATACAAGGTATGATAACTATTTTTTTTTTACATAAATTGACCATGATGGGCTACGTAAACAGACATGCGTTTGCACATAGCTGTAGATCAAGATTACCTTCGGTTATATTTTGTATTCCTGAAATCTAGCAAGGAGTACATTATATAGAATATCAATAATACATGTATCTATAACAGTATCAATACTAATTGTGGTTATATAGACATGATAGACGAGGTTCAATAAAAGTAGCACAATAATAGCTATCAAACATGTAAAAAAGAATAGGTTAATACAAATCCAGCCAGTGAAAAGCATATTTTGATAAAATTTGAATTTCTTTCTTACAGGATATGGTCCACATCGAACTTGAAAGCAAAAATACACGTATCAGAGAAACTGTTGCCATCTTCAAGTCCACAATGACATGCCCTCGTTCTTACATTTTTCAACACTTCTTACTTTCTCGGGGAAACTGAGTTTTGTGAAGTCTGCTGTTCGTTATAGCTTTGACCTACCTACCTACCTAGTCCTTGTTATGCCCGTGGGCACATAGGGCAAGAACTAGATCTTTCCACTTTTCTCTATCTTTAGCATTTCTTTCTAACTCTCCCCACGTTAGTTTGTGGTCCCTCATTTCTTTTTCAACCGTCCTTCGCCAGGTGTTCTTTGGCCGACCAGGTTTCCTCTTCCCTTCCGGTGTCCATCTAAGAGCGGCTACTTTGGTGATGCATTCGGCTGGTTTCCTCAACACATGCCCTATCCATCGCCATCTCCGTTTTGTTAACAAAGTACGCATAATATCTGTGTTGGCCTCCTCATGTAGTTCCACATTTGGCCAGAAAATCCTCATGATCTTTCTGAGGCATCCATTGTGGAAACTAGAGAGTTTGCATATGTCTCCTTCTGTCATTCTCCAGCATTCTGACCCATAGAGTAGGACAGACAGTACGCAGCTGTTATATATTCTCATTTTTGTCCTTCTGCTTATGTCGCTCGTTTTCCAGATGTTCTTGAGGTTGATGAAGGCACCTCTGGCTTTGCTAAATCTGGCCTTTATATCTTTGTCTGCACCCCCATCCGATGTTACTATGCAGCCAAGATAGGTAAATGTTGTTGTGTTACCCAAGTCGTTTCCATCAACCTGTATTCTTGCTTGTTGTTTGGTGTTTAATGACATAACTTCAGTTTTCCTGGTATTGATTTTTAGGCCAATTTTTTTCTGCATTTTCCTGTAGTTTTGTTGTTTTACTTTGCATATGCTTTTCCAGATGTGATAGTAGGGCCAAGTCATCTGCGTAGTCTAGGTCTTCAAGATTGGTAAAGAGTGTCCATCTTATTTCTGTGTTATTTCCATCTAGGGTTGATTTCATTACCCAGTCAATTGCTATTACAAAAAAGAGAGCTGACATCACACATCCCTGCCTCACGCCAGATTTTACTATGAAGCATGTATCTGATGAGTTGCCTACAGAGCAATTAAACTCCACGTAAAAAGCTTTTATCAGTTCTACTATATTTGATGGTATTCCATAATGTCTTAAGATCTTCCATAGACTTTCCCTGTGGATACTGTCAAAGGCTTTCTCGAAATCTATAAAGTTTATTATAAGCTGCCTTTGCCACTCTGTACATTGCTCTATAATATTTCGTAGGTTAAACACCTGGTCGCAACAACTTTTCCCTTTCCTAAAAGCTGCTTGTTCTTGTCTTAGTTTGGCATCTATTGCAGTTTTAATTCTGTCAATAATTATTCTGCTGAAAATCTTACTCGGTATTGATAGTAATGTGATGCCCCTCCAGTTATTGCAATTAGTAAGATCTTCCTTCTTTAGTACATTTATGATATTTCCTTGGAACATGTCGTTGGTATTGCATTTCTATTCCAGATCTTGGTGAATAATGAGTGTAAGATGTCTGCTGCAAGGTTAGGGTCTGCTTTGAATATTTCTGCTGGTAGTTGGTCATTTCCAGGTGCTTTGTTGTTCTTAAGGGCTGTTATTGCTTTGAGTATTTCAGCTTTAGATGGTACCTCTGTTTCAATTTCTAAGTCAGTGTCAGCTTCGGGTATGTGTGCCAGTTCGTTAGGCTCTGGGCGATTCAACACTTCTTCAAAATGTTCTCTCCATCTTTCATCTTGTTCCCTTTCGGATGTAATGAGGTTGCTTTGCTTGTCCTTCACATGCATATTTGTTTTTCTTTTCCTTCCACTCAACTTTTTTGTTATTTGATATAGATCTCCCATTCTTTGTTCAGAAGCAGCTTTCTCAGCTTCTTTTGCAATGCCTGCTATAAAACTGTTACGATCTTTCTTTGTTGCTTTCTTCACCTCTCTATTGCAGTTGGAATATTGCTCTCTTAATTTCTCTTTTATTCTTTTAGAGTGGGTATTACATAGCTTGGTTTTATGGCCTTTCCTTCTGTCAATAATATTCCAAGTATCTGGTGTAATCCACTCCTTATACACTTGCCTTTTGAATCCTAGACACTTCTTGCTTGATTCACTGAACAGGTTGCAGATTTCACTCCAATGTTCATCAACCGCTTCATTATCAATATCACAACATTGCAAGGCTTGAAATCTGTTCTTTAGCTCTAATCTAAAGTCTTGCCTCACTTTATTTTCTCTCAGCTTGCCTGTATCTATTCGCCTGATGTTGCTTTTTGGCGCTACCTTCATCAGCTTAAGCTTTATGCTGGCAGTAACAAGGTGGTGATCACTTCCAACATCAGCCCCACGCTTCACTCTTACATCCTGTAAAGATCTTTTCCATTTTCCATTGATGGCAATATGGTCAATTTGGTTTTTATCTCTCCCTCCAGGTGACACCCAGGTAAGTTTGTGTATCTCTTTATGTTGGAACAGTGTTCCACCAATGACTAAGTTGTTGTTTCCACAGAATTCTGTGAAGTATTCACCGTTCTCATTCATGCTTCCATAGCCATTCCTCCCCATAACTCTTTCGTAACCAACATTATCGCTTCCAACTTTCGCATTGAGATCTCCAATGATGATCGTCAGATCTTGTTTTGGAACTTTTTGAAATTCTGCCTGTAGAGCCTCGTAGAATTCCTCTTTAATCTCATTTTCTGCTTCATTTGTAGGGGCATAGACCTGTATTATAGATGTCTGGACAGGTTTTGTTCTCAGTCTTACTCTAATGATTCTTTCATTTACAGGATGGTATTCTATTAATGCTTTTGCTGCATTTTTACTTAGTATGACTGCTACTCCCTCATGATGTTGATTGTCCCTTCTTCCAGAGTACACAATAACTTCCCCTGTACTGGTAATATTCTTCCCACAATCTGTCCATCTACACTCACTGATGCCTAGTACATGTAGCCTGTTTTCCTTCATCTCTCTCAGAACTTGAGCCTGTTTTCCTGTTTCATACATGGTTCGTACGTTCCAGAAACCGACTCTCATTTCTGTTCGTGTGTTCAGTATACTTCTCGTGTGGACAGCTTCCTGTCGGCTTTCACTGTTCACAGTCAAACATGCAGTATTCTGCTGGTATGCTGAAGACTCGACGTTAGTAAAAATATTTCTAGTCCTTGTTTCCGTAATCACTATGATTTCAAAGGAAGGGGAGATTACCCCCTTGCCCAACCCCCAACCTAGAGGACCAGGGTAATTTGTTTATGGTTTCCTTTCACTAGATCTATGGCTTTCCATGGCTAACGAGACTAGATCTGCCCATGATTTTTAAATTAGAGTTTATCTTCTCCTAGGTAACTGCTTTACTCAGCTAACGCCCTTACCTGAGCGGATTTCTATAGGGTTTACTCCTTAGCCTTTCCTTCTCCAAAAGGTAACCACAAGGCAGCGGTTTGTTACTATTTACCCATAGCTGGGGACTAGGATTGCAGGCATCAGGGCATATCCACACGCCGGTGGGCCATGCATGCCGTGCATTTAGGGGCCTAGTCTCCTCCAAGACCCTGCTACCTCGAGGAGGATCCCATATCTGGGCCACATAGGTCTAACTGTGGAGAGGCTATACCTGGCAGGGAAGACTTACGTATTCTGCTTCCTTTTCACAGCAAACTGTTAGCCAGGGGTGGTGCTGAAAGCGAGAGCGACAAGCACAGACACAGACAAACACACACACTGTACGCATCACACAGCCATTATAGTAGATTATAGCTTTGAACAACCTAAAAATATTCTCAAATAATGACAGTGGATTACCTACTGACGGTCACAGATGAAAACAAATTATGCGTGTGGTGCTCAGTGAAAAATTGCTGGAAGTTAAACTTGATACAGACATGAGAAAATACATTGTAACTGCTTGCTACTCTGGTTAGAATTAAAACCAGCGTGTAAAAATATAATGTATATTTAATTTAAAATTCTTTATAAAAATTCATGTTTTAATGTTCATTGAATAAAATTTAAAATGTAAACAATTGTTATTTTTTCAGTTTTCTTGCAGGAAGACAACGAAAACATCCAAGTGTTTAATTTGTAAACACGTATCATAACATGTTTTGTAAAGTGTTTAAAATCTAAACAGTCATGTAATTGTTTAGGGACTAAACACTTTCCGTTACATGTAATGAAATTCAATGTGTTTAGAATTTCAACGCATCAAAAAAAAAGTGTGACAAGAAAGTGCTTAGGAAAGTGTATATCATCTAAACACATTTTTTACAGTGTAAACTATATGTAAACAAATAGAAAACAACTATCAGATAAAAAGTTGTTTTGCAAAGGAAAAAGGAAAAAATGAATGTATATACATGCTAGCAATCTTTTGACAATCTGCAGTTAATAAAAAGCATCATTTTACTAAAGTTGGAGGACATCATCTCAACAAATCTACAACAATGCTAAACTTTCAAGTGAAATAATCTACTGATGAAATATAGAGGTATAAATGTTCTTCAAAATGCAAGTTTGATATCGTTTATAGAAAAAAATAACCTCAGTGCCTCTCAGTATGTCCTCGGTAGCCTCAGAAAAAACCTCAGTATCACTCAGTGCCCCTCAGTACTTCCACAGTATCAACAGTCCAAACCTCAGTGCTCCTCAGTAGCACAACAGAATGCACAATCAAAACCTCAGTGCATCTCAGGACTACCTCAGAATCTCAGTAGTAGCCTCAGTACCACTCAGGGTTTTCTCAGTACAACTCAGGGTTTTGTTGGATTCTCAGAATCTTTTTAATACAGTAGTGTCTTATTGTTCTGTGAACAATAAGTCTCCTAGTTAGGTATTTCCACCTTTCTGTGGAAAAACCTATTGATATTGTTCTATTTTTTATTATTATTATTATTTTTCCGCCGAATGGTTTTTTGTTTCTTAAGATATCGAAAAGATTTATAGTTTATATGAATGTACTTCTAAAATGATTTTTAGTTAAACCCTGCGTAAATGAACTTTGACCCCTTTCGGAGTTATTGCCCCTTTTGCAAGAAATGCATGCTATTTCTACTCCTTCGAAAGCGTAAACCGAAGAGGCATGAAACCTTCACCAATGTCTTCGACTAATAAAGGGGACTTTTCAATCTGATCATTGCGAAAGCATTCAGGAACCCCTTCAATGAGATATTGCCCCTGAAACTTTTTAAATTTTACACATAATTAAAAAAATTTTCAAAACGACAAGTTGTAGAGACATGGGACCAACTGCAAAAGATTCAATGACCTTAGACCTTCAAATTCATGTAAAGGTCAAATGTCAAGGTCACTCCAAAACTGAGAATTTTAGGTCTTTTTATATATCTTTTGTCATTTAACATATACTTAATGTCTATGCATCATTAATATGTCCTCTTTTAACTATTTCATAAAACCAATTTTTTTACCCTAAGATTAAACCTTTTAAAAGTTATTGCCCCTTGTGCAAAAAACCTTGTTATCGCTACTCTTTCGAAACCATAGAAGATAGAGACACCAAACCTTCTCTTATGTCTTCAGGGTCTTTAGTCCTTACTTCACTGCATAGTTGCAAAAGGATCTGATGACCCCCTTATATGAGTTATTGCCCTTTAACTTCTTTGTACTTACTATTAAACCTTATAACTTTAAAACTATAAGTCATAGAATCATGGGGTTAATTGACCTTGAATATTTTTTCAAGGTCAAAGGTCAAGGTCACTTCATTTTTTTGTTAAATTTTTAATTTTTGCTATCCACTAAGACAATTTTAGTTTCTTATTCATGGAATTAAATTTTAAAACAAAATTGAAATTCAAAGAAGGTGGAAAGACCTCTTATTGTTCTTTGAACAATAAGTTTCTTACTTATTATTAGGTCTTTCCACCTTCCTGTGGAAAGACCTCTTGAAATGCTTATGTTTATTATTAAGGTCTTCCGTCTCCACGGAAGACCTTATAGTGATTCTATTGTTTCTTATTAAGGTCTTCCGACTTCCTTCGGAAGACCTTATTGTTTTCCGTCGGTTTCCTAATATTATTATTATTATCCGGTAGGCGATTTTCGACCACCGATACTTTTCGAGATATATGAATTTTAACATTGAAGGAGGGGGGATGAAATTTTTGAAAGTCACAATAACGTTCAGAAAATTATTTTGAGCATGGAAATATATTAGAACTAACTAGTACAACATATCCTGTAAGTTTCATATCGATTAGAGAGGAACTTCCGGTTTAAGGGGTCTTTGAAAATAGTCTATGGGAGTTTCTATGTTAAAATGAAATTAGTTGTGGGCCATTTTCTGTTTAAATCATCAAGATTTTCTTGTAATATTTTAAATACAGAATGACTCTGGTATTGCCCTGAACTCAAAAGAATATAAAACTATAATTGAGAAAAAAAGGGATTTCAAGGGGTCATCCTTGAAAACAGACCTTTCCCTGTAACTTTTTTTTTTCTCAATGAATTTTCAAACAGTTTTCAGATTTGACTCAAGCATAAAGAGAACAATCTAAAAATTATGGTCCGTGGGGTCACATTTTGACCCCTTAAAGGAGTTTAAGAGACCTGAAATATTATATTTTTAATTTTTTTCCAAAAATGATGATATAGGAGTTATCTCTCTTTGTCAACATGTTTGGAGTTTAAAATGATCTGTTTGTTTCAATTTTGGTAAGCATATGAAGTGTACTTCCGGTTTTATAAGTACCTTAAATTTGTCTATGGAGATTTCTATGTTAAATTAATAATCATTCAATATCAATTATCTCAAAAGGGAAGCAAGCAATTCTTATGATATTTCACATGAATAATAATTCTATTATTATCTTTTGGAGAATAGATCAGGAAACAAGGTTCGTTCAGATTATAGGGATTTTAGGGGTCAGTATAGAAGAACCGTTTTTTGGCCTGTAACTTTTTTATTTCTCAATCAATATACAAACTGACTTCAGTTTTGAGTTAAGCATAAGAAGGGCAATTTAAAAATTATGGTCCATGGGGTCACTTTTTGACCCCTTAAAGGACTTTTAGAGACCTGAAATTTTGTTTTTTTAAGTATTTTCAAAAATAATTGTGCAAGAGTTACCTCTCTTTGTCAAACTGTTAAGAGTTTTAAATGCTCTCTATTTGTCAATTTTGGTATGGATATGTAAATTACTTCCGGTTTTATAAGTACCTTAAAATTGTCTATGGAGATTTCTATGTTAAATATGAAATCAGACAATGTCCCATATATCGAAAGGGAAGCAAGCGATTCTCGTGATATTTCACATGAATAATGACTCTATCATTGTCTCAACTTGGTAAGGTCATGCATAGAAAAATCCCTTAAGTAGAAGGGATTTTAGGGGTCAATTCAGAAAACAGCCTTTTCCCTCTAACTTTTTTATTTTTCAAGCAATCTTAAAACTAATTTTGGTTTTGCATTTTGCATAAACAGTGCAGTTCAAAAAATATTGGCCTTGGGGTCACTTTTTGACCCCTTATAGGAGTTTTAGTGGATTGAAAAACAGTACATTTTCGTATGTTTTAAATATTGATGAAAGAGTTATGTCTCTTTGAGTAGACGCTGGTGGACAAAGAGAATTGTTATGTTTTCAATTCAGTGTTGATCTCAAAAGAACTTTTGCGATATTGTATTATTTGAGTTTTTTTAAATGTGTAATAAACGATTCTTCTTTTTAAGGGGTCGAAAAGCCCTCCGTTTTTGTTGAACGACAAAAATAAGGTCTTGTTATTTTTATAATTAACGCATTCCAAAATCAAAACAGAAAATCTTTTTTTCTGTTTTAAGCATTTTGCCCTTAAGTATTGACAAAACTCAACAAATAACACAGTTTACAAGATATTTATTGGTGCGAATATCAAAAGTTTAATGAACGCGAACCATCGTTCACATAGCTAGATTTTACGGAGTAAATTTCCTCCCAAAACTATCACTGAAACAGTTTTCACTACCACATTACAATATGAAAAAGGCAAAAATCTACAGGGTAAATTTCCTTTCAAAAATGACACTGATACAGTTAGCATACAGTAGTCAATTCAAAAGCGACTATCCTTGATATAACAAGATTTTACGGAGTAAATTTCCTCCCAAAGAATATCACTGATACAGTATTCACTACAAAATTACAATTTAGAAATAGCAAAAATCTACAGAGTAAATTTCCTCTCTAAATTCACATTGGTGCATTGTACATTAAGTATTTCAAAGCCAAAGCAACCATCGTTTACATAGCTAGATTTTACGGAGTAAATTTCCTCCCAAAGACTATCACTGAAACAGTTTTCACTACCACAGTGCAAATTGAAGAAGGCAAAAATCTACAAATGTAATTTTCCTCTCAAAAATGACATTGATACAGTGTAATAGACAGCTACATTTTAGGGGGTAAATTTCCTCCCAAAGAATATCATTGATACATGTACAGTGTTCACTACTAACATTACAGTTTGAAAAAAAGCAAAAATCTACAGGGTAAATTTCCTCTCAAAATGACAATGATACAGTGTAATAGACAGCTAAATTTTAGGGGGTAAATTTCCTCCCAAAAAATGTCACTGATGCAGTGTTAACTACTAGCATTGCAGTTTGGTAATAACAAAAAATCTACAGAGTAAACCTCCTCTCTAAATTCACATTAGTTCATAGCACATTCAGTATTTTAAAGCCAAAGCAACCATCGTTTACACAGCTAGATTTTACGGAGTAGATTTCCTCCCAAAGACTATCACTGATATAGTGTTCACAACATTATTACAATTTGTAAATAGCAAAAATCTAGAGAGTAAATTTCCTCTCAAAATGACATTCATACAGTAACATGCAGTAGTCAATTCAGAAGCGACTATCCTTGATATAACAAGATTTTACGGAGTAAATTTCCTCCAAAAGAACATCACTGAAACAGTATTCACTACAACAATTACAATTTAGAAATAGCAAAAATCTACAGAGTAAATCTCCTCTCTAAATTCACATTGGTGCATTGTATATTCAGTATTTCAAAGCCAAAGTAACCATCGTTTACATAGCTATATTTTACGGAGTAAATTTCCTCCCAAAGGCTATCACTGATACAGTGTTCACTACTAACATAACAATTTGGTAATAAAAAAATCTACAGAGTAAATTTCCTTTCTAAATTCACGTCTGTGCATTGTACATTCAGTATTTCAAAGCAAAAGAAACCATCGTTTACTTAGCTAGATTTTACGGAGTAAATTTCCTCCCAAAGAATATCACTGATACATTGTTCACCACTACATTTCAAAATAGAAAAAACTCTACAGAGTAAATTTCCTCTCAAATTGCACCTCATTGCATTGTACATTCAGCATTCCAAAGCCAAAGCAACCATCGTTTACACAGCTAGATTTTACGGAGTAAATTTCCTCCCAAAGAGAATCACTGATATAGTGTTCACAACTATATTACAATTTGAAAATAGCAAAAATCTAGAGAGTAAATTTCCTCTCAAAATGACATTCATACAGTAAACATACAGTTGTCAATTCAAAAGCAAATAGCCTTTATATAACAAAACTTTACAGGGTAAATTTCCTCCCAAAGAATTTCACTGATGCAGTGTTCACTACTAACATTACAGTTTGGTAATAAAAATCTACAGAGTAACTGTAAAAACAGAAAACAGTCACTTTTATATCCAGTCGTCACTTAAACCACTCCTGAAATATTGCGATCACTTATTGAGGGGCAGTCTAACTTGGTTTTCTTTCTCTAACTTGCTTCGTGTTCTCTGCGACTTTGAAGTGGATAAGCCACTGGGCACAATGCAAATATCTGATGCCGCCAATTTCAAAACTGCCTTTTACACAAATCATCATGTGGGGTAAAAAACGTGAAACGGAAAAATAAACTGTTTTCATGCAGAACTTGAAAACAAATTCATTGTTTTCAAGATCAATGAATGAATTAGCGTCAATAGGTTGTTGTGAGAGAAAATTGAGATGGTCTGTTTCTTATCATTTCACCATTTTCTTTTCTGGTGCGTGAATCCCCGCTGTTACATTTGTAATCAACCCCTTGTATTTGATAGAGCTGCGGCCATGTCATAATATTCTGACCTAAATCAAGCTGTAAGTTCACATTTTTTCACCATCAAAATCTAAGCCCGACAAAATCACAGGTCGCCCTATTTACATTTTGTTGATATGTAACATATACTCTGCTGTAATTGCATAAACATTATCTTCTCATGCAGCAGTAACCGAGATTGAGGTTTCAAAGATGTGATAAAAATCATGGACTGTTATTCTTTTTTTTAGTTGATCTATCGACACTAACACCATGAGGTCAAAAAAGAGAAAAATAGACTTTAGAAAAAGCTAACGCAAAAGCAATACTGATAAAACTTCTTTTGAACATTTAATTTTAAAAACTCAAATAATGTAATTCATTTGAAATAGAAAAAAATAAATATCGCCTTCCTTTTTATATGCCTGTATTTTCTATTCTTAATTGTAATTTATTATTTACGACTTGTATTCGATAATGGTGTATTGGGTGTTATACATCTGATCTTAATTACTAAGACTGTTATTCTTAAATTTTGTAAGCATCTAGATATATTATCTATCAAACCTGAAAGCGCAAGCTGACCTCTGAGAAAATGTAAATCCATTGAAGTTTATTCCATTTTACTATTTACATGTTTTACATGTAAACTACTGCTACATGTATCGCATTTGTATGTATAATTATTTCATGTGACAGTATATTAATTAATACATTATTGAAAATGTTTATTTTTCAGGATGTAACAAAAATATGAACAGTTAACATTTACATGCAAAGAAATCTTGTCCGATTGACGCGCACCGATGAAGTCAATAAAAGTGTAATTGATACAAATCACGCATATTCCCCAAACGCTGGCAAGACAGTCTACGGCAGCAGATTTCGATTTCAGGAGGGTGGATCCTAGGTTTTCAGCTTTTTTGATTAAAGAAAAATAAACTTGATAAATTCCTCCATTCATTTCTATCAGTGATATTTTTACATTAAAATGAAAATATTAACGTAGCCAATCAGGTTGGGTCTAGGTATCACAACGGTAAATGTTTTCACAAAAAGATCGTAAAAAAAGAATCGGGTAATTGTTTACTTGAAAAAAATATTTAGCAGGAGATGTTTAACATTACCTGTCACACTAGGTGACACATCCTCACACACAAAACGGTACCTACACGGCATTTTCTTTTTCCATTTGCAAACAGGGCTACCTCAAATCCACGCGTTTTTAATGTGTTTATAAACATTCCGAGTGCATCACAGGTAGTAGCCTCCCATGCCCGGAAAAAAGGTCCTTTCAAAAACCTTTATTTGTTCATAAAGTACATAAAATTTACTAGACATAGGTACCAAAGTTGTAAAAATGGCTTGGAAGAGAATAGAAAAACGTCTCAAAAGAAAGGAAAATCAATTTGATATGTATGGACCTATATTTGACTAAGTTCATTTTGATTGGTCAGTTATCAGTGTGATACCTATACTTCCAGAATTACCTAGTTCGTCGTACCCGAAGTTAATTTATACTAAGGGAAATAAAATTATATGGAAATACGTAAATAAAAAATTGAAAGACAGCTTATTTCTACTATCGATTTAGTTTACTACAATTAATAATTATTATAACTTTCTTTTTCTTTAATTTACGTTTTTCAGTATTTGATTAATATAACCCCCCTCCCGAAAAAAAAAGAATGGGTCAAAGGCTTCTTAATAATTAGTTTTCTACTTTTGTTTTAATCCCAATTTACTTAAGACATTAATTGCCTCGCCAAGATTTCTCGGGGAAATTTTCTCAGATTAACGTTAATTCGGCTTTTATTGAGTTCGCTCTCCGGATAGAATGCTAAGGTTTTCTTGGCATGTTTCCTTTCTTAGAAAGGATATCTATCTATATTGCTAAAAACAACTTTTAAAAATATATAACAAAAATAGAATAATTAATAAGGAAAAAGCAAAACTTATAAAATTTTGTTCTGGACTTAAAAATTCAAATTTATATGTACATCATTTCTAAAATATAAAAAAAATGCATTCTTTTATTTAAGCATAATTTTTCTTGATATCTAGACAATAAAGTGTATTTTTTCATTTAATTGAATGACTGAAAGTAATTACGATCGACTTCTGCAGGATGGGCAATGTGATACCTCCATAGACCTAAAGAATACATGCTGAGCACATATTGCTCCTAATCGAGAATTAATGGGTGGAAGATCTGATAACCATATGTACTTAACTGTGTGGGATTGTTTTGCATAACATGGAATAAAGAAAGTAACTTTGTAGACACTATATTTTGAACTTAGCTAGAATGTCTTTTTTTTATTTTGGCAACTTCATGTACTTAATAATAGCAATTCTCCCGAACCCTTTCGACAAGTCATGTAAGATCTGTTGTCGAAAAGTTTTGCTAAAAACAGTTTTATCTTTTAATTTCTCAAAAAATAATTTAGTCTATCTGTGCATTTTTTAATTATTAAATATTTCAAAGAGAGTAATGCTAAAACACTCGGGAATTCAACTTAATAAAAAAATTCGATATCAGCCTGTGTAAAAGAAAAGACAATCTCGGCCTTATCCAAGTTCCCCTGTAGTTAAATTCTTTTTTATACATGTATATTTCTTTAAATTTGTAAATATACAAATTATACAGTATTAGTATTAAAAGTTAATAAAAAAAAAGGCACGTTTAAATTAAAAAAGAAAAAATAGACAAATTGTGTAACTGTAATTACGCTACATAAAATAATATATATTTCAAATTTTTACTATCATTCTTCACAATTTTTGCAGTCTGACATCCAATAATCTGTAAATAATAAATTACAATAGGATCGAAAGACACTGGCATAAAGAAAGCAAATCATTTACAATATTAGAGTTCTATTGTCAAAAAAAGTTTTTTTATAAAGCTTATTTTTCTCTTTTTTAATCTCATTGTGTTAGTGTAGATATATCATCGAAAAGGAATAATTGTCCGTGATTTTTTTTTTCCATCTTCATGAGCTTTGAAACCGCATATTTACAAAAAGTAATAAATACTACGACACGAGTAGATAATGTTAATGCACTTGCAGCAGAGTGTGGTGTTAAATATCACCAAATTTTAAATAATAGTATGGCAACTTGTACTTTTGACAGGCTTAGATTTTGATGGTGAGAAAATGTTGAAATTACAGCTTAATTTAGGTCAGATTATTATGACATGGCCGCAGCTCTATCCAGTACAAAGGGTTAATAGCAAGTGTAACAGCGGGGATTCATACAGCGGAAAAGAAAATGGTGAAATGATGAGAAGCAGACCCTCTCAATTTTCTCTCACAACAATCTAATTCATTTATCTTGAAAACGATGGATTTGTTTTTAAGTTCTGTGTTAAAACAGTTTATTTTTCCGTTTCCCGATTTATATACTACAAAATGATTTGTGTGTATGGTAGTTTTGAAATTGGCGGCATCGGATATTTGCATTCTGCCCAGTTTCATCTACTTCAAAGTCACAGAGAACACGAAGCAAGTTAGGGAAAGAAAACCAAGTTAGACTGCCCAACATTCTGTGAACGCAATTATTTCAGGAGTGGTTTAAGTGACGACTGGAAATAAAAGTGACTGTTTTCTGATGAATGGAGAAATATTGAAACCAAGACCAAAGATTGAACAATAAAGGTATATTTACAAATATATAATTATGTATATGTTACGATAAGTGTAATTAAGGTAGTGTCTTCAAATGAATTCTACCCTTAACTACAGTTCATGAGGATTTCGATCCTTGGTCAAGGTGGTTGCTTTCATTTATCTCTCTGAACACCCCTTTTAAAATTCAAGGCGTAGTAATTAGTGTCTTAATTGCATATGTCCTGCATGAACTAATCTGAATGCAAAATCGTGATTAATACAATAGTATATGATCTGGTTTTATATGAGAAAATTGACATCATCCTCAAGTAAAATTTATCTTGTCTTAGTTTGTCTAAATGTGTGTGTAGATTGGGGATATATGTACGTGTTCTTTAGATAAATGAAATTTCCATACGAAAAACCAACGGAAAGACTATTTTTCGATTTTACAAAAATTGTGCAAGCACCACTGCTCGACTGTGGTGCACAACATGTAATCCAGCATGCCTGAAGAAATAAATGCCCATGGGTTTCGAACAACAATTTTATGAGATGATTTACGAGTCTAAAATTTTTATCAATAGGTCAACTATGGATTTGTTCAGAATATGGCGACCAGATTTCTTTTGGACATGTTTGAAATGCATTCAGCAAGTGTTCAATTGCATAAGCCATAAGGAAAGCATAGAAGTGGAGCTTCGGTCAAAGAAAGTAAATGGGATAGATGTGTTTGAAATCAAATTGTTCAACGATAATCAAGAGAGGGACTTGCCTCCATCTCCTTTTTCCTTCTCGGATATAGACTGGACAATACAGTTTTCAACGTACTTTGAATATTGTTTGTGAAGTCATTAACATGCTACTGCATGCACATTGAATCCCCTCCACTCGTTGAATACGGCTTGAAAGCAGTCAAAAAACTGTATGCGTTTGTATAGATTATATGTTGTTTATTTATAGATTAAAAAAATAATGTATTACATCATTAGTATATTGAGATGAAAATGTCCCTCGAAAGTCTTTTTTCAATAAGATGTAACATGTATGTTTTTTCCCTGTAAAAACTGTATATTGTATCAATTTATTTTTAGAGGACATTAACCCTCTGATGTTCTGCTGTTTTCTATATGTAATGTTTATTTTCTTACTGCGAATAATGACTGTAAAATCTAGTATATTAAAGATGGTTGCTCTGGCTTTGAAATACTGAATGTTCAATGAACCAATGTGAATTGAGAGAAAAAAATTACCCTGTATCCTTTTGCTATTTTCAAACTGTAAATGTTAGTAGGTAGCGCTGTATCACTGATATTCTTTGGTAGGACATTTTTTCCGTAAACATGGTCAAATCAAAAAGCTATGTAAACGATGGTTGCTTTGGCTTTCAAATACTGAATGTACAATGCATCAATGTCATTTTTGAGAGGAAATTTACTCTGTAGATTTTGTTAACTTGAAAATGTTAACGTTTTATAGATATGTTGAAATTTGTACATGTGTATCAGTGCTATACTTTGGGGTGGGGGGGGGGTATTTACTCCGTAAAGTTAAGCTGTGGAAAGGACCCAATATACAGTGTATCAATGTCATGTTTGATAGGACGCTTACTCTGTAGATTTTTGCTAGTTTCAAATTTTAATTGTAGTAGTAAACACTGTATGAGTGATATTCTTTGGGAGGAAATTTACTCCGTAAAATCTACAAGCTATGTAAACGATGGTTGCGTTGGTTTTCAATGAATGTACATTGCACCAATGTGAATTTAGAGAGGCTTCGGTCAAAGAAAGTAAATGGGATAGATGTGTTTGAAATCAAATTGTTCGACAATAATCAAGAGAGGGACTTGTCTCCTTCTCCATTTTTTCCTTCTCGAATATAGACTGGACAATACAATTTTCAACGTACTTTGAGATATTGTTTGTGACGTCAACATGCAGTAAACATGCTACTGCATGCGCATTGAACCCCCTCCGCTCGTTGAATACGACTTGAAATCATTAAAAAAAACTGTATGCGTTTGTTTAGAGTATATGTTGTTTATTTATAGATTAAATAATAATGTATTACATCATTAGTATATTGAGATAAAAATGTCCCTCGAAAGTCTTTTTTCAATAAGATGTAACATGTATGTTTCTTTTCTGTAAAAAGTGTATATTGTATCAATTTATTTTAAGAGGAAATTAACCCTCTGATGTTCTGCTGTTTTCTATATATAATGTTTATTTTCTAACTGCGAATAATGACTGTAAAATCTAGTATGTTAATGATGGTTGCTTCGGCTTTGAAATAGTGAATGTGCAATGTACCAATGTGAATTTAGAGAAGAAATTTACCCTGTAGATTTTTTTCTATTTTCAAACTGTAAATGTTAGTAGGTAACACTGTATCACTGAAATTCTTTGGGAGGAAATTTATTCCATAAACATGGTAAAATCAAATACGGTTCGGTTTCAAATACTGAATGTACAATGCACCAATGTCATTTTTGAAAGAAATTTACTCTGTAGATTTTGTTAACATGAAAATGTTAACGTTTTATAGATATATAGATGTATGTTGAAAACTGTACATGTGTATCAGTGCTATACTTTGGGGGGGGGGGATATTTACTCTGTAAAGTTAAGCTGTCTAAAAGACCCAATATACAATGTATCAATGTCAATTTTGCTAGGACACTTACTCTTTTGCTAATTTCAAATTTTAATTGTAGTAGTAAACACTGTATGAGTGATATTCTTTGGAAGGAAATTTACTCCGTAAAATGTACAAGCTATGTTAACTATGGTTGCGTTGGCTTTCAATGAATGTACATTGCACCAATGTGAATTTAGAGAGGAAATTTACTCTGTAGAATTTTATTACCAAACTGTAATGTTAGTAGTGAACACTGTATCAGTGAAATTCTTTGGGAGGAAATTTACCCTGTAAAGTTTTGTTATATAAAGGCTATTTGCTTTTGAATTGACTACTGTATGTTTACTGAATGAATATCATTTTGAGAGGAAATTTACTCTCTAGATTTTGGCTATTTTCATATTGTAATGTAGTTATGAACACTGTATCAGTGATATTCTTTGGGAGGAAATTTACTCCGTAAAATCTAGTGTTTACTGAATGAATGTCATTTTGAGAGGAAATTTACTCTCTAGATTTTGGCTATTTTTATATTGTAATGTAGTTATGAACACTGTATCAGTGATATTCTTTGGGAGGAAATTTACTCCGTAAAATCTAGCTATGTAAACGATGGTTGCTTTGGCTTTGAAATACTGAATGTACAATGCACCAATTTGCATTTTGATAGGAAATTTACTCTGTTGAGTTTTTTCTGTTTTGAAATGTAGTGGTGAACACCGTATTAGAGATATTCTTTGGGGGGAAATTTACTCCGTAAAATCTAGCTATGTAAACGATGGTTTCTTTTCCTTTGAAATACTGAATGTGCAATCAACCAATGTGAATTTAGAGAGGAAATTTACCCTGTAGATTTTTGCTATTTTCAAATTGTATTTGTAGTGGTGAACACTGTATCAGTGATATTCTTTGGGAGGAAATTTACTCCGTAAAATCTAGCTGTGTAAACGATGGTTGCTTTGGCTTTGAAATACTGAATGTACAATGCACCAATGTGAATTTAGGGAGGAAATTTACTCTGTAGATTTTGTGCTATTTTCAAATGTAGTGGTGAGCACTGCATCAGTGATATTCTTTGGGAGGAAATTTACTCCGTAAAATCTAGCTATGTAAACGATGGTTTCTTTGGCTTTGAAATACTAAATATGCAATGAACCAATGTTAATTTAGAGAGGAAATTTACCCTGTAGATTTTTGCTATTTTCAAAGTGTAATTGTAGTGGTGAACACTGTATCAGTGATATTCTTTGGGAGGAAATTTACTCCGTAAAATCTAGCTATGTAAACGATTGTTGCTTTGGCTTTGAAATACTGAATGTACAATGCACCATTGTGAATTTAGAGAGGAAATTTACTCTCTAGATTTTGTGCTATTTTCAAATTGTAATTGTTGTAGTGAACACTGTATCAGTGATATTCTTTGGGAGGAAATTTACTCTGTAAAATCTTGTTATATCAAGGATAGTCGCTTTTGACTTGACTACGGTATGTTAACTGTATCCGTGTCATTTTTGAGAGGAAATTTACCCCGTAGATTTTTGCCTTTTTCAAATTGTAATGTGGTAGTGAAAACTGTTTCAGTGATAGTTTTTGGGAGGAAATTTACTCCGTAAAATCTAGCTATGTAAACGATGGTTTGCGTTCTTTAAACTTTTGATATTCACCAATAAATATCTTGTAAACTGTGTTATTTGTTGAGTTTTGTCAATACCTAAGGGCAAAATGCTTAAAACAGAAAAAAAAGATTTTCTGTTTTGATTTTGGAATGCCTTAATTATACTGAACACTTTTATCGTTCAGTATTTAGGGAGTACCTTTGAGAATAGGTATATTATTGTGTTACAAGTAAATAGCAAATTAAAATCTCTCGTGCGTGAAACAAGAACAACTTCCGGAATAGTCACTTCCGGTTTTTACTAAAGGAAATCTGAAAATTCTTAAGAAGCCAAAAACATTTTTAATTTTAGTGTCTAGACTCCCAAATTTGAGATATGAATTTTAGAGACATAATCCAATAAAAAAGTGCGCGTACGTAATTTTTGAACACAAATACTTTTCGAGATATAAGACTTCAAACATTGAAGAAGGGGGGATGAAATTTTTAGAAGTCACAATTACGCTACAAAAATTATTTTGAGCATAGAAATATGTTAAAACTCATTAGTAGAACATATATTGTAAGTTTCATATCAATCAGAACAGAACTTCTGGTTTTATGGGTCTTGAAAGTTTTATTTTAAATTGAAATTAATCGTGGAACATTTTCTCTTTAAGTATTCAATATTTTCTTGTAATATTTTGTATGCAAAATGACTTTCATACTGTTGTGATATCATCAAATTATTAAATTCAAATGTTTGAAAATAGGGGATTTTTAAGGGCCAACCTTGAAAACAGACCTTTGCCTGTAACTTTTTCATTTCTCAATAAATTTTCAAATAGTTTTCAGATTTGGCTTTAGCATACAAAGCACAGTCTAAAAAATATGGTCCGTGGGGTCACTTTTAGAGACCTGAAATTTTGTATTTTAAAGTATTTTCAAAAATAATTGTGCAAGAGTTATCTCCCTTTGGCAATCTTTTTGAAGACTAATATGCTCTCTATGTTTCAATTTTGGTATGGATATGTAGAGTACTTCCGGTTTTATAAGTACCTTAAAATTGCCTATGGAGATTTCCATGTTAAATTTGAAATCATACGATGTCCATTATTTTCAAAGGGAAGCAAGGAAGTCTCATAATATTTCACATGAAAAACTACTTTAGCATTGTCTTTTGGTGCTTAGGTCATGAAAATAAAATTTCTTGAAATAAAAGGTGTTTTAGGGGTCAGTACAGAAAATAGTTTTTTGTTTATTACTTTTTAAATTGTCCATAGATCTTCAAACTGTTTCGGTTTTGAGTTAAGCGTAACAAGGGCAATTTAAAAATAATGGTCCGTGGGGTCATTTTTTGATCCCTTATGGGTGTTTTAGAGACCTGAATTTATGTATTTTTAAGTAATTTTAAAAATAAAGATGCAAGAGTTATTTCCCTTTGTCAACCTGTTTGCAGTCTAATATGCTCTCTATTTTTCAATTTTGTTATGCATATAAAGAGTACTTCCGGTTTTATGAGGCCCTTAAAATTCTCAATGGATCTTTCTATTTTAAATATGAAATCATAGAATGTCCCATATATCAAAAGGGAAGCAAGCGATTCTCGTGATATTTCACATGAATAATGACTCAATTATTGTCCCCAATTGGTAATGTCCCAACAAAAATCCCTTAAATATAAGGGACTTTAGGCTTCAATTCAGAAAACAGCCTCTTCTCCATATCTTTTTTTATTTTTCAAGCAATCTTTAAACTTATTTTGGTTTTGCATTAAGCATAAAAAATGCAGTTTAAAAAAATATTACCCGTGGGGTCACTTTTTGACCCCTTATATGAGTTTTACTGGATTGAAAAAAAAATACATTTTCTTATGTTTTAAATATTGATGAAAGAGTTATTTCTCTATAAGTATAAAATGATGGACAAAAAGAATCATTATGTTTTCAGTTCAGAATTTATCTTAAGGTCAGACGACACGTTCCTCAAATATATGTTTTTATCTCTGGGTATTATATAAAAAATTATTCATATCTGATATTTGTCATTCTCTTCTGAAGGTTTTCAAAAGATTTTAAATATAAGTACACCAAAAATTGTTTTATAGGCCATTTACAAGATTACCCATGAGGGCTATTTAAGAATTATGACCCTATGGTATCTTGACCAAATGCCTGGTAAGGTACCCTAATTTTTTTTGTGAGGAAACTTGTTAAAATACCTATACTTCAAAGACGAATTCTTGGGAAAAATTATATATTTTTGAGGAACGTGTCCTCTGACCTTAAAAGAACTTTTGTGAAATTGAACCTTATGAGTTTTATATCATGTAAGTTTTTAAAGCTCTTGATTTTTAGGTGTCAAAAAGCCCTCCGTTTTTGTTGAACGACAAAAATAAGGTCTAGTTTTCTTTGTTTTTGTCTTTTTTCAGTTGCAAATTACTTTTCACTCTTTTATAAGATGTGTGGAAGATTTTGCCGATTTTTAAAAGCGATATTTTGTGAAATACCTGGAACAATCACGATCTGTGTTGAGAAACTACCGTAAATGAGCGTAAACGAAAAAAATACATTATGAAATCTATTTCATGGGATAACGCAGCATAGATTGTAACAGAGAAGTCGGTCGGAAGACCTGCTTGTTGCACCTGCAACAAGAACGCATCTAGTTATTAAGGTCTTCCGTCTTCACGGAAGACCTTATAGTGATTCTACTGTTTCTTATTATTATTATTATTATTAAGGTCTTCCGTCTTCACGGAAGACCTTATAGTGATTCTACTGTTTCTTATTATTATTAAGGTCTTCCGTCTTCACGGAAGACCTTATAGTGATTCTACTGTTTCTTTTTATTTTTCTTATTTTTTTTTCCCTTTTCTATTTTTGACAATTTATCATAGATGACTGGATAGATTCTCATGAAATTTTCAGGGATGATAGAGAGTCAAAATATTTTTAAAATGTAACTTTCATTTTGTTTTAATGCACTTCCGGTCGTCAGATATGTCCAATTTCCGCTTTTTTCAAAAAGATTTTGTCCTGGTCATATCTCAGAAACGGTAAGAGATGAAGACACCAAACTTGTAGGAGTAATAGATCATGATTAGTAGGCATGTCCATTTGGGTTAAGATCGTCCGCCGTCGCTTCCGGTCGTCACAGGAAGTGATCTAAGAAATCGAAAATTACAACTTTTCTTTTATGAAACATTTTTTGCATCACATTATAGCATCTTATTTGTAGTTTCGAAATATATCAGTCCCACCGGAAAAAAAAACGACAACTTCCGGTTATGAGAGAAAAACTGCATATTTTCAGTATTGTTCTTTCCCATAAACCGTTCACGGTAGCCTAGTGGTAGAGCGTTCGCTTCGTGATCGGGAGGTCCGGGTTCGATTCTCGTTCCCGGCGCCGCGTCAAACCTAAGACGTAAAAATAGGTAGTGACTGTTCCTTCGCCAAGCGCTCGGCATCAGAAGTGAAAGTCACGGGTCTTTCGGATATGACCTTAAAAACGTAGGTCCCGTGTCACGGTAGGCGCTGTTACGATAAAGAACCCTCACTGCTCAATGGCCCTGAGTGCCGAGTATAGGTCTAAATTTGAAGCCCTTCACCGGCATACGGTGACGTCTCCATATGAGTGAAATATTCTCAAGAGGGACGTTAAACAATATACAATCAATCAATCAATCTTTCCCATAAATATTTTTTATAGATAAAGTATTTGTAATGATTTTTGGATATGTTATTCAGACTGCAAATGACTACAGTAACGTCAAATATCTTTGTGAAATCTACTTCCGGTCGCGTGATTTCCTGTCCTCAAAATGATAAGTTATCATAGCTAGATCTCGTAAACGATAAAAGATTAAGACACCAAACTTATATAAGTGGTAGATCTTGATAAGTAGGCAAATTCAGTGGGAATACGATCGTCAGCCGTCACTTCCGGTCGTCACAGGAAGTGATCCAAAAAATCAAAATTTTTAACTTTTCTTTTATGAAACTTTTTTTGCATCACATTATGACATCTTATTTGTGTTTTTGAAATATATCAGTCCCACCGGAAACTAAAACGACAACGTCCGGTTATAAGAGAAAAACTACATAATTTGAGTATTTTTCTTTCCCATAAAAATTTTTTATACATAAATTATTAGTAGTGATTTTTAGATGTGTTACATGGACTGATTATGTCTACAGTAACGTCAAATGTCTTTGTAAAATTCACTTCCGGTCGCGTGATTTTCTGTCCTCAATATGAGAAGTTATCACAAAGAGATCTCGGAAACGGTAAGAGATGGAGACGCCAAACTTGAATGCTTTATAGATCTTGATAAGTAAGGAAATTCATAAGGGTTAAGATCGTTCGCCGTCATTTCCGGTCGTCACAGGAAGTGATCAAAGAAATCAGAAATTTCAACTTTTCTTCTTGGAATACTTGGCGTCACATTATTGCATCTTATTGGTTGTTCTGATCTATGTCCGTCCCACCAGGAATAAAAACGGCAACTTCCGGTTATGAGAGAAAAACTGCATAAATTGAGTATCATACTATCCAATAAATATCTTTTATAGAAAGAGTATTTGAAAACCATATTAATAGGGATGGTAGACCTTGATGAGTAGACGAATCCTTTGAGTTTAAGATCGTCCGCCGTCACTTCCGGTCGTCACAGGAAGTGATCAAATAAATCAAAATTTTAAACTTTTCTTTATGGAATCTTTCTTAGTATTACTTTATATCATCTTACTTGTAGGTTCGAGATATGTAGTCCCACTGGAAACAAAAACGACGACTTCCGGTTTATATCCCATAAATATCTTTTATTAAAAAAAGTATTTGAAATGATTTTGGGACATGTTATTCAGACTGCAAATGTCTAGAGTAACCTCAAATATATTCTTTTAAAATTTACTTTCTTCAGATCACGTGATTTCTTGTCCTCTAAATGAGAACTTTGACCCTGACTCAAAAAGTAATAAAGAAATATTCATTATCTTTATCTACATTCAGCTTCAAGTGTTAATCTCAAGTTTACCTCTCTCTCTCTCTTTCTCTCTCTTTGATGACCTTGATAAATGACCTTGTCCTTTGGCCCCATTGACCCAAAGGTCACAATCAAGCTTAAGGTCGTGAAGGTATTTGCAATTCTTACTCTAACAAATGCTTATGAAATATCCCCTAACTTCTCTTTAAAAACAAACCAAAACAATCAACACCAACTTAGAGAAAATGTCTACAAGTCAAACGAAACGAAATATCGGCATAAGATTCGTAATAAAAGAAAAAAAGAGACCTGAAAGAAAGTGTACTGAGAGTTTTAAGGTGAGTCTCTGAAGTATTTTGAAATTCTAGTGAATATCGGCAAAATCTGCATTTTTTCCGTCTGAAATTTAGTTATTGCTGAGCATAAAAATTAATTAAAACTCGTATTGGCTATTTCTGCAATTATTGTTAATATCATTCGATTCTCCTGCTCTATTACGACATTTTAATACCAAGTATTCTTGCTTTCTTAGGTGTATGGAATTTATTTTAATTTTATTTAGATTTAAATATGAATCGGCTGAAACTCGGAAATGACGATTTTTCATATCAATTAAATTTCCACGAAATTTAGATAGGTCAATTGCAGTTACCCCGCTTGATACGATATGGTGTTGAAAAAATGCCCATGACTCACTCACTGTTTTTCCGGGATTTTGAATTTCCTCTGCAACTGACCACGTGTATTACTTTCGCTTTAACAATTCCGTATATGCGGTCATTGCTTCACTGCAAATGTGTCCCATAATTATTCTAATCATTTTCCTACATACAATATCACATCAAACAGCCAATATCTCAGTTTTTAAAGAAATTTGACTGGGACTTTACTACGAAACTATTTCTTTCACTTTGAAACTATTTCCTTCAACCTTAAAATAATAAGTTTTCAAAATACCTCTAATGTTGTGGAACTCGATGGCTCAGTGGTTAGCGTGTCCAATCTTCACACTAATGGTTCTGGGATCGAGCTCAGATGGAGGAATTTTTATTTTTTCATTTTGTCTATTTTTTATTTGTCTTTTTTTTATATAGAAAAAATATCCTTCTTACAGATGAATAGAGAAGAACGGAAGACCTTATATGTTGCTGTAGCAACAAGAGTTTCTAGTTATTATTAGGTCTTTCCACCTTTCTGTGGAAAGACCTCTTGAAATGCTTCTGTTTATTATTATTATTATTTTTATTATTTTTCCGCTACGGACTTTTGATCCAAAGACTTATCGAAAAACTTTTTAGTTCATGATACTCGACATCAAAAGTTATTTCGAAAAACAACCCAACGTATATGACCTATGACCCCTTACGGAGTTCTTGCCCCTTTTATGTAAAACCTTGTTATCGCTACTCCTTCGAAACCATAAACCGTAGAAATATGAAACCTTCACCAATGTCTTTGACTACTTGAGAGGACCTTTCAATCTATTCATTGCGAAAGGATCCGAAGACCCCTTCTATGAGTTATTGCCCCTGAAACTTTTTGAATTTTACAAATAATTAAAAATTTTCAAAACAAGAAGTCGTAGAGACATGGAACTAACTGCATAAGATTCATTGACCTTTGACCTTAAAATTCATGCAAAGGTCAAAGGTCAAGGTCATTCAAAAAATGAGAAAATTAGCTGTTTTTGTATTTCTTTTGTCTTTCAACATATACTTAATGTCTATGCATCTTTAATATGTACTCTTAAAACTGTTTCCAAGATTTCATTCTTGTCCCCTAAAATTAAACCTTTTAAAAGTTATTGCCCCTTGTGAGAAAAACCTTGTTATCGCTACTCCTCCGAAACTGTAGACCCTAGAGACACCAAACCTTCACTAATGTCTTAAGGGTCTTTAGGCCTAACTTCACTGTATAAGTGCAAAAGAATCAGATGACCCCTTATATGAGTTATTGCCCTTAAACTTCTTTATACTTACTATTAAACCTTATATCTTGAAAATTATAAACGGTAGAAGCATGGGGTTAATTGCAATGTGACCCTTGACCTTTGACCTTGAAATTTTTCAAGGTCAAAGGTCAAGGTCATTTAATTTTTTTTTTATTTTTCATTTTTTTTCAAGCCATTTCCCTTAAAATTAAATTTAGAGAGTATAATATAAAACTATAAGAAATTTAAAAAGGTGGAAAGACCTCTTATTGTTCTGTGAACAATAAGTCTCCTAGTTATTATTATTATTATTATTATTTTTTAGACAAATTTTGTGCACGCGATATCTCGAGAACTATTCATCGGTTTTTCATCAAACTTTCAGGGATGATGCGCTCTTATATGCCATTGTTACATTTGGAAGAATTTTGGAACAAGTCCCTTCCGGTGCCAAGTTATGGCCATTTTCCTGATTTTAAAATGAAATTTTGTCAGTTCGAGATCTGAGGAACTACTAAAGATATGAACTGGAGACTTGTTGGAGAACATAGGACATGACTTCTAGATATGCGGAATGTCCTTTTCGTGTGTCGTCGGTACTTCCGGTTGCTACCGGAAGCGAATTAAAAAAATCAAAATTTTCAACTTTTTTGTTTTTCTTTATTTTCCTTTGATTTTTATAGTGATAATAGAGACATTTTATAGAATGCGAAATATGTAATTTGTTTTTGAATTGATAAAGCCAATCTCGAGATATTCGCATTTGAAAATTTGAAGCGGCGTTCCCAATGGCGTAATGGTTAGCGCGTTGGATTTTCACGCGGGCGACCCGGGTTCGATCCTTTGTGTGACCGAAATTTTTTTATGACTTTTTCAGCTAGATTTTTCGCTTTTTATTTCAGAATCGGACGGAAGACCTCTCGTTGCTCGCAACGAGATCGTTTCTAGTTATTATTATTTATTTTTTTAGACAAAATTTTGTGCAGGCGATTTTTCGTAAACTATTCGGTATATTTCAATGAAAATTTCAGGAATTATAGGTCATAATATGAATTTAAAACTAAATTCCGTTTTTTTTAAAATTCGCTACCAGTGCCAAGTTATGGGCAATTTCCTGATTTTAAAATGCAATTTTGTCTTCGAGTGTTCTCGAAAACAGCTCAAGATATTAACTGGAGACTTGTTAAAGATGATAGAACATGAGTTATAGATGTGCAATTTTGCCTTCGTTTGCATCGTCAGTACTTCCGGTCGCTACAGGAAGTGAATTTAAAATGTGCACTTTTTCACTTTTTTTTTTGTTTTTCAATATTTTTCTTTAATATAATTAATGGTAATTAAGATCCTACTGGAAAGGCCAAATATATAATTTATTTAAGAATTGATCAATCACCACACTAGATATTCGCATTTAAAAATCTGAAGCGTGTCCAAGATGGCGGCGGTCTCCGTAAAGAGCGCCATTAAGCAAGTCGGGTACTAGAGGGTCAGCTGAGCGTTTATATGAACGAAACTTCTACCAAAAAGATTTATTGAATGTAAAGGATTCTTTAGATTGCTACATCGCAATTACGTTGCATTGAGTATAGTTTTAATATGAGGTTTCCTCAAACTTCTATTGAAATTGCTTTTGTCTGCATCTCATAGTAGAATACAACATGACTACAACTGGAAGTAAGGTGACTACAGACTTTTATTTTGCACCAGGGAAAACGTTACCTAAACCATGGTTATAAGTAATAGCTTTTCGAGAAACTTGCCTGACTTAATATTCACTATGTTTCTGAAGTATTACTTGACTTCTGTTTATTTTACCTCGCACGCTTATGACATATTAAATGAATAGAAAAGAAAAAAATAAGAAAAACATTTTTTTAAAAGATTGTTTATTAAAGGTTATATAAATATTCTTGTAATAAATGCAAGTTATTGAACATGAAGATTATCAGATTACTCGACCGTCGGAGGGCGAGTGATTTTTTTTTTAGTGAAACATCCAGTCTTTTCATGAACGTGTGACTCATCTCCACTTTGGATGTAAACAGGATACAAAATTCGTGGAAAATCTTACCGAATTCACAGCTTTAGTGTTACTTGGCCGTATACGATATAATATTTGTATAATGTGATAAATATACTTTCTTCCGCTCGAAATTCAGGTTATAAGAACATACATTTCTAATTTTCATTGAAGCTATCAGATCCATTAAATAAATCAAACATTTCAAAGGAATAGCGTTAAGAACTACTTGTGACAGTTGGCACGAAATAATGTATCATGGCCGACTTCAGTAGTAGACAAATGGCGACAATAGTGCAGAAATATATAACATTGACATGACTGTATATGGTTTTCCATGGAATAAAAAGTTGAATACATATCGAATAAAGGAAAGAAAACAGTATCATCTGTTCATCACTAATATATTATCTATCCTAAAAATTACTGTTAAAACTCAAGTAACAAATTCCGATGTGATCATCTTGAGCAAGTTTGGCGCGAAGACTTACTCGTGGGGTTAAACGCTTTATTATGAATAGTGACTGCCTTTCATTATTCTAAGACAGATGAATTATTTCAGAAGTAATATACAAGTAGATTTAGAGATGTGGTCCCAATAGGGTAACAGTAAGCGCTTTGTATTTCCGATATTTCCGACTTATCGAAAAACTTTATAGTTCATGATACTGGATATTTAAAGTTATTCCGAAAAATGACCCCCCATGTTTTAACTTGGACCCCTTATGCAGTTATTGCCCCTTTCACCGTTAAGCTTGTTATCGCTACTCCTCCGAAACCGTAAACCGTAGAGATTTAAAACCTTCACAATTGTCTTCAACTAATTTAGGAGACTTTTCAATCTTTTCATTGCGAAAGTTTTCTTCGACCCCTTCAATGAGTTACTGCCCCTGAAAGTTTATAAATTCTATAAATAATTAAAAATTTTCAAAACGAGAAGTCGTAGAGACATGAAACCAACAGCGTAAGATTCATTGACCTCTGACCTTTAAATTCATTTCAAGGTCAAAGGTCAAGGTCATTCCAAATATGAGGAATAAATTTCTTTTAATAGCTCCTTTATCCTTAAACATATAATATCTATCTTCT
>NW_026938855.1:0-8873 GCF_032062105.1 Saccostrea cuccullata | reverse complement strand
TTTGATAATTTATAAAATAAATCAATTTTTTCAATGAAAATAATATTCGAGGTGAAATATGAAATACGTTAAATTTGGCGTCTTTTACTAAAAAAATGGGACGGGCAATATCTTTGAAAATCATATTAAATGATGAAGCTTATCTCCCTGAATAAATTGATATATAGCATGTGTGCATATTAAAAAAAATATGAGTTGGAGGGAGACGCAAACCTTACCTTAATTTCACGCTGCAAGTTATTAAGTCAAAAATTTTTATGAGCAGTTCAACGTTTTCAAATACTAATAATAACATTCACGATGGGTTTAATTTATATGAATAATTGCAAACATAGCGACATTAAAACCATCGTTGATATTTGCCAATCTACAGGATTCAGATGTATTGAAAATATCCGCCTTTTCATTTTCATTTTCATTTTCGATTATTTACCTTTAAGGTATGTCATTCGTGAAATTTGTAATATCCATAAAAATTGAGAAGTATATTTTGGATAAGTATTCACATAGTATGACAAAATCGCAGAGAAAATTGGGCTCAAATGGCATCTTACTTAGCTGTAATGCAATTAAGTTGACCTTTTCGAACTTAAATTTTACTCTTTTATTCATCTTTTTAACATTTATCATATTCTATCAGATGTAACAATGTTTATAGTTATACTCTTTTTTACATAAATAGTTTAAAAAATATTCATGATTGAAAATATATTTCAAATAAAAGTGCGTAATCTATCATGTGTCCCTTTTGCACTACAAAGTACAGTATTAGGGTTCTTAAAAATCTAAATAGGCAATGAAATATTTTCTTGTACCAAACTCTTTACGAGGTAAGTCCTGATAAGTCACAAAAATCAAATAGTTTGAAATAATGAAAAGAAAAGATCATGTAAATTTTTAATTATAATGGTCAAAATATGCCATTGTCAGACAAAAAAGATGAAAATTTTATTTTTCCTTCTGTAATATATCTGCATTTTTGGAAAAATTTGTCAAAGGAAATTGTAACATTTATTCTAAAGTTATAAATTGGGATCCATTTCTAATATTCCAAGCACATCATAACAGAAAATATTCTTTGAGTAAAAGTATGTGAGGCTAAAGCTCAAACATTTCAAAGTAAATAGATATGCAGATTTTTCAATTATAACCATACGGGAGGCTGTGGGTATCATCTAGTGAGCTCACAATATCTATAGTTAAAACAGATGGCAAAACTGTTCATTGTCATTTCTTTGCAAAAAAAGTTTAGGTTATATTCTAATGAATCAAACTTTGTTCACTTGCATTTTTTGATAATAGCTCAAGTGAAAATGTCAAATGTCTAATGTTATTCTGATAAGGATGAGCAAACATTTTCTTAAATAAGATCGTTTTTACAAATCAATTAAACTTAACAAACTGAATTTAACTACCAACAACTATTTATTCAAAAATACATGGAAATAATAACGATTTATCTTATCTTAATAAAAGCATTCAATATCTGGTGTAAACACTACCACATGTAAAATCTGCTTTTAAAAGAACTGGTCTTTAAAATTAAAAAAAAAAAACTTTACTAATAATTTCTATTTGAGTTTTTGATGGATAAAAATGACAGTTTCTCAATAAATAATGACCTTATCTTCATTTTGTCAATGATGTAGACAGCGCACTAGAATATGATAAAATATAATTTAGAGCATAAAACTACATAGGAAAATACAGTTTAGTTTCTCTTTATGAAATTAGATTTTTTATTCTTATCACTGTATAAAGCAAGATTTTATGCGGCGTGTGCTTTTTGTCATCATCGGGAGAAAACTCGAAAATTCTGTCAACAACTGAATGTAAAAATAATGACCTAACATTCAGGATAAAAAAGAGTCAGATTTTGACCTAATGACAGATTGTATTTTCTGACAAAGTGATCGTATGGGCAAAAGAAATTACGAAATGATGACTTTAAACTTACGTGTTGATATCCTTGCTTCATCAACATTTTTATCAATAACTCAATACGTTGTGGAATTGTTCCTATAAAGATCATGTTTTTGGGTATTAATTAACTAAGAATAAACCGGTATGCAGGGGACAAGGATATGTTGCTACAAAAGTAAGGGAAGTGGACAGATGTAATTTTTTTCTTAAATGTTACATTACAATTAATGTCTTTTTCTAGTAAAATATCTTAATATGGAACAGATGTCAGTTTTTGTGGCATCTCTTTTTTCTAAATTTTACATTGATACATCGTGTTACAATAAGAATGTAAATAACCATTATGATCATTGAAAATATGTTGTTAAAATTTTTTTAAAAATGTTTCAGTTGTGACCTATTGGAATTCTAGTGGATTTTTGAAAAACATGGTTTTCAAAAACCTGATACATGTAGATATTGTCAATGGGAAACCCAGTATCTTTTTAAATAACCTCATAGTAATTGTGTGTGTGTTTTTTTTTTAAAATAACGAATTTTGAAAATGACCAATTACAATGTACGTACATGTACGAGTGTACTTGTATATACACCCATATTGTTTTAATATGAAATTTATTTATGATGATGAAAAAATAAATTATTAATTTTAGAATAATGTATCTGTGAAATCTTTGACTATTTTCCTTAGTGATCATTTTGAAAAGTGTGATTCAGTATAGTGATAAATTTATTAGAAAAAATTTTTTAAAGTAATCGTTATGGCACTTTTCAAAAATAAAGGTATGTTTTAGTTTTAAAAAAAAAACTTTATACTATGAAAACATACATTTTTACAGTATTTATTTGACAAAAATAATAACTTTGAAATTTGATTACTGTACTTTACTTAACATTTTTTATAGCCCCATTTAAAATAATTTTGAAGGGAATTATCAATGACATCCCATTTCTTCTATGAAATATAAACACTTTTTTTTGAACACTTAAAAACACTGTTTTTTGCCACAAAAAAATTTATTAATAAAGACGATGATATACACCAAAAATACTTTCATGCAAAAAATTAATTAAAATTTAAATGATTTGAAACTCGCGAATTTAAAACCACGGGGGGGAATAACTTTATCCAAAAAAAGCAATTTGAAATTATAAACCAATGATAAGGATTATGAAATATAATTTTACTTCATTTTTAAAGGGTCCATTTCCTTCCAAGAAAATTTGTGAAGTACAAAAAATAAAGAATTATTAGGTTAAAAGTCTATATAATTTAATGTGTTGTACTCCCTGTAGTTCATGTAATATAAGAAGGATACAGTGTATGCTTATAAGAAAAAAAAATTATCTGAAACAATGTCATCGGTTATCCCGAAAAAGAAGGTTTAAAGAAAAGGGAAAGGGAAACAACATTGGGGGGAAAATAGCTCTTTTAAGAAAATGTCTCAATAAATAAATGTTAAACTGTAATTCATTGCTGATTATAATTTATCAATAATTTCCCCATTTTTTATTTAAAATTAGGTGAGGTGAACCTAAAGCTGGAAACAAAAACAAAGTATTGTTTCAACAGTTCTTGGAGTGGTGCACTATAGCCGTTACAGCTTTTGTAACGATTCTTGCCATACACCTAAAAATCCCTAGAATGAATTTCTTATTTTAAAAATTTTAAAAAAATTAAAGTAAAAGAAAGGGGGGTCAAAGGGTTTTAAAAAAAAGAATAAAGCAGTGGACCTTTAAGATAAAATTTAATCAATGAATTCTTTACCAAATTTTTTTAACAATTACAGAAGAATATGCGAATATGAAATATTTTTTTTGTTTTTATGTGATACAAAACAGGTTTTTTTTTTTTAAAAAAATATGAAAACCTTTTGCATCTATCGTAATTACTCTGTCTAAATAATGGAAAAAAAAATTTTTCCCCAAAAATCTTAGGACGAGAGTCTGTGATTTTGTCTGGTGCATATCTGCTGTAAGTTTCACCCAATCACGTGTTCCGTATAAAGAATATACAATTAAACCCTTTTTGATGAGGTAAACCCCACTATATAGACCTTAGAAAAAGCTGCTTTATCTGTTTTAGAAACATCCATCTAAAAGACTATTGTGATTAGAAATTTTTGCTTCACAGAAGAACATGTTATGAGCAACCTTAATATAATTTCTAGATAAAGTGTAATTAACAGTTTAATATTAAATAACTTTTTTAATTTTTTTTTTCATGAAAATATTAAAAAAAGAATTTATGAATTTATTTTGTACAAATCGTTTTTACAAATTTTAAGAATATGGTAGAAGGAACAAAGAGGGGATGGAGACACAAAAAAAAGGGAAGTTGTAGTTTCTTTTTAGAATTGAATCTATGCCTCTTATGTGATCACTATGAATTGGTAAAAGGATAACTTCTTTGCATGCCTTTGTGTTGCACATGCTATTGCAATGTTTATAAAAAAAATATTTTTAAAAAGCACTTCCTTTCAGAGTAGGGGGTTTACTTCGACATTTAACATGAGCATGTACGGATAATGATTTAAAAAAAAGGATGAAAAAAAGCTTTCTAGTGGTCATAGGAATTGTGTTAGGTGCACTTACATGTGAGCCTGGGAGTTCAGGGTAGATTTGTTTTCCTTTACTTCAAAGGCAACGTATTTGTGCTTTCAATTTCCCATTAATTTCGTTTAATGACACAGTGAGCTAAGCACATGTACATGTAAAAAGTAAAAGAGCTTCCGTTTATTGTCTTGGCTTACATGTAAGCCATCCACTGAAAAAATAGCGCCCTCCTTTTTAAATAACGTGAACCGAAATAAATTGGGGGAAAAAAAAAGACCTGGGGAATCACATTATTAATTTTCCCGTTGTTGTCAGTAATAAAAATTCACTAATTTATCATTTTGTTCACTTTTGCAAGAGTTGTTTATTATTAGAAAAAATATAATGTTCTTTTCCGTAACCTTTTCTTGATACGCACATGTATGTTTAATAATTGTATTTTTGCAGTTTAGGGATGTTAAAATCATTTTGGGAATGAAAAGTTTTCAAATGTTCATTTTAAAGGGTTTTTTTGCACGGACTTCAAAATTCCCAAAATTAATTTCCCCAAAAACATGGAAATTAAAAATAAAAAAACCCCAAGGAATTATAGTCAAAATTTAAAAGTATCAGCATTGAAAAAAATGGGAAAAAGTGGGTTTATAATAATTTTGATAATAAATTGAAAAATTAAGAGTAATGACTGGGAAAATCTGCTTGTAATTACCATATTAAAAATTTTCAATAAACTTTTAATTTTGATTAGAAGTCACCTTTAAAACTATGCTTTTGGCGGAGGTGGAAAAATAAATAAAAACATTTTCCCTTTTTTTCATGAAGGCTACCATTTCTTTAGCAATATACCGTATAAGTTGAAATTTTAGCGAGACACAAATTTAGCAATTTCTCCTTAGAACTAGTATTTAATTTTTAGGAGATGAGTTTAAGTGATTTAAAATGTTCACTTTAGAAGCTATAACAAATAAAAAGCGATTAATTTTTAGCATACTTAATTTTTGCCCCAACCTCTAATAATCCCAAAATTAAATGCTCGCAAAAATGTCTACTTATACGTATATAAACCTTAATAAAATTACACTTTTCATTAAAAAATAAAGTTAAAGTAAAAAAGCCAGAAATTTCCAAAAAAAAAAAAAATTTTTTTTCTTTTGGAAATTTAGGATTTAAAGATGGGGAAATTTGATGTCATGAAAACACTATATATTGTTATACGAAAAATAAAAACCATTTGATTGCCAAAGAAATGGGTTAAATTGTTTGTTTTTTGTAACAAGTATTCGTTTTTAGATAAATTTTCATTCAGGGTTCTCAGACACAAATTTGAACATATATGTTCTCAATTTTTCTGATAATACCACACTTATTTATTGCAATGGCATTCACACAAAAATTTTAAAAAAAAACCTTGTTAAGTCCGGAAATTATTGGAACTAGTAATTTAGGTCACGTTTTATGAACATATCTTTGATTTTTTAACGTTATCCTTAAATTTAAGAAAAGGAGTAATTTTGATGTGTACAGGGCCGTTCAAAATTAGCGGACTTTTTGCACAAAAAAAATAACACATATAATGGGGTAAAATTCTAAAAATTATATAAAAGAATCTTAACTTATAAGGTCTTCAAAATTTCATATCAAAATGTTGTAAATTGGTATTTATTTCAGTGATTTTTCAGAACATACCATTAAGTCACGGCGAAAAATTTCGACCTCACAAGCATTATAAAAAATATGTGATTACTTTCATTTTTCAACATTTTCCCTTGAGTACCTGTATAGTTTGAGTTTCCAACACCAACATCAAAACACCATTTCTTGTCAAGCTTAAAATCTATTAAACAAGTAAAGAATATTCTTTTTTTTTGTTTTAAAACCAAATACTACTTATGAGATATAGTGTGATATTGGTGACTCTCAATCACGTTCTTCACAGTCCGGATAAAGTTAATTTTTCGTCTATAATCTTTTCCCGTCCCCCCGTATAGCCTCTTTAAAGGTCTATCGGTCTAAAATTTCATTTTCCTATTTGTGGACAAACCAGTAGCCTAGTTTACTACATGTTTTATTATGCATATTTTGGATCTATGTTGCCATATTGAGCATTAACAAATTTTTTCAAAAGTGTGGTGGCCGTCAATTCAGGAGAGTATTTTCACAGTCGTTTTCAGGGAATCGCATCAGAGAAAAATCACTATATTTCTGTTAGTACTTCAAATATTACGTCCGAAATCTAAATACATAAAACTAAAACAAATTAAAGGTACATTTGAGAAAAAATTTTTGAAAAATATCGCGAATTTTAGAAAATCAATAGTTAAATTTTTGAAACCCAGTTTTGTTCAATTTTTTTGTCGTGCGCCGTACCTCTCCATCAACGATATCAACTACCAAAAAAATTTTTATTGAATAAAAATTTTGCCCAAAATCTATTGGAACTTCAGAACATACACTTAAGTAAGTTGCTTAAATTGGGAAAAGTTTACAAAAAAAAAAAGCGGGTATCTCTCAATCGCCTCCCCACAAGCCAATGCCACTTCCTGGTGCCATTAGTACAAAAACAAGACACGTATGTCAGAGATACCAAAGACTTTGCCTCTTATCATTGGATACAAGTGAAATAGAAAGTAAATAACTCTTAAAATCGAATGGATAGCATATCAATTAACAAAACAGGCAATCCGTGATAGGCTAGCGAAAAACATGCAAAGCAATATCCGGAACAGGGGGCAAATTTTGCAATACCCAAACAAACAAAAAACTCCATGACATGGCATTAACTCTCCCAGGCGATTATGGACGGTCGCCCCCAGCTTCAAACGAATCTCAAAGCAGCTCTGTTTAAGAGCGTTTAAAAACCTTGTACCACAAAAAAAGACGAGCAAATAATTTAAGCTCGCATCTTAGAGAATATTAATTTTCCTTGATATTGTCTTATTCATTGACGTATTCAAAACATAAGCTTTTTTTTCACAAAGCTAAATTAGTGGAACAGTACAATTATCATTGCAAAACACCATGCTAGAGATCTTATACAGCTAAAATATATTAAATTAATTTCGGTTGGACCTCTGAGAGTGGCAGACCCTGGAAATTAAAAAGTGCCGAAAAACCGATTCAAGTCAGGTCCTTCTCGGCACACGTGGTGCCGGGTGGCAACTATATCTTGCATGTTAAACAAATGCCAGAGATTTTCCCCCCACTTTTCCCGGTATTCTGTGTTTTAAACTCTTTCCCCAGTTAAGATAACTTGACATTTGTGACCTTAACATTTTCTGGTATTTAGATTAAATTTTAAAATATAAGAATTCCCGGTATAAAAGATTTGCCGGCAACTAAATTCCCGGGAAAATCAAATACAACTCGTGGTTACTTTCGTCGGCATAAAAAATTGCCGGCAAATCAAACACAACTCATTATTATTTATTGTCCCGGCCCATATCCCATGATTTTCATTTGAATAAAACATTTATTGAAATGAGGTGCCTTTTATCAACGAATTAACACCCCCACCTCCTGCAATTTAAAAAAAAAAAAACCCAGTGAAAATTTATATTTCTGTTTGTTTTAAATTCAACTAAATGGATAACCTCTTCACTAACCAGTTAAATTTCGGTAAACTACGAAAAAAGGCCAAAATGTAGTATGATACAAAATCATTACGTGTACTAGTCATTTCTAACATAAAAAACCTAATATGACATATTGTCATATTAAAGGTCACATATAATTATTTTATTTGAGTGTTTTTAAAAAATAAACAGAAAATAAGGATAAGAAGTACCGTAACGACCTGATAATCATATGTGTATAAAACTAACCAACTTAAAGATTTTTTTTTTTAATTAAGGAGAAACTCTACACCTTTATCTGTCTTTAAAGGTAGCAATCTTATCAATAAAGCTCGTTGTTCTTAATTAGAAAAAATGGGAAATTTAAGATTAAAGAAGGGAATATCGTATAATTATTTTTCCCTATAGCATAAATTGGTATCATTGCAGTCATTAATGGTGGCTGGAGCATATGGGGGAAAATGGCTCCCGTACACTAACTTGTGGTTCCTGATCTACGTTAGAAGCAGAAATTGTAATAACCCTTCCCCACAAGGCGGAGGGGACGACTGCATGGATATCAAAAATCCTAAGCTGTAATACACATGCTTGCACAGGTTGTTCACAGAAATACTGCTATCAGATTTTGTACAAGGGATTATTTATTTTGCATTTCTATTTTTAGATTTATTTTTCATGGAGAATCAATTTCCTTGGTTTTTTCTTTTTACATTCAATTACACCTTAATAAGGTTTGGTTTCCCTCCAATTTATATTTTTTGCACTTGCAATATATCAATTTATTCAGGAAGATTAGCTTCATTATTTCATATGATTTTCAAAAAA
>NW_026938854.1:0-8701 GCF_032062105.1 Saccostrea cuccullata | reverse complement strand
GAGTTATCGATTTAAGACTTCTGGCCCCTTTTTGCCCTTTATGTGATGAGTCAGCGCTTTTTTCTTGGTATTATTTGAAAGATCTCGATGTTCTGCACAAATGATGTTCAGTATGTTTTAACAAAATATTTATACTTTAAAAGATATGATGCGAAATGTCTCAAAAAATCGGTCATGATTCTTTCCCTAAATTACTTTTTCATTATTGATTTATTTTTATTTTCTGTGTGTCTCTGTCATTTATCAGTTTATAACTCCCTCACCTGAGGCTCTACAGTGAAATAAAATATTTCAAAATATTATACTTTCATATAAATTATTTGAATCTGCATGATTCGTGGAGAAACATTTGATTAAAAAAAAAGACTATTACCCACTGAATAATGGAACCACGCCCTCCTGCATAGCAACAGTCAACACTGTTTGACGACGGATGATATTCCAGAAAATAGAGAATTTATGCTTAAACGGTCCACTGTTATATATGCATTTGTAGAAAACATTCAGTAACACTTAATATAATAAACATTCCATGTAGTTGAGTGTAACATTAAAAAAATGTTCACCCCTCAGAAACCTCGGTTGACAAATTTTGATGGTTTTCCTGGGGTGAATATTTTCAATGTTACACTCAACTAAATGCAATATTTATACAATATCTTTTAAATGACAACAACTCAATGTTCTAGAGACTTTGAAACACGTCCTAACACATGTAAAATGATAATTAAGTTATTTAATATTATAATAATTTTTTTAACTTAATTATTCATTTGGGGGTTTAAGGAATCATAATTTCTTCAAATGACAGATTCTATCTCAGTTTAATACGAAGTATGCATGTTTTTTGTGTGCATTTATGAGTTAATGTTAGATTTTTATTTATTTATTTTTTGGTCATTAGTTTTTGCTGTTAGCATATAAATAGTTGACTACTGATTTAGGAGGAACATCTCAGTCTACAGAAGCCAAAAGCTGGCGACACATGAGTGCGGTTTCTTGGCACACTCTAGTTTAATTTTGTTTTATGTGATTCGAATTAAAAATGATTTTTTTAAAGACTGTGTAAGATGTAAAGATTTTTTTTCTTGCTTTTACCGCTAGATTTTTAACGATACGGTATTAATAAATCGCCCTTTTTCATCTTTATTATTTAAGTAAGTCTGTTAATCCTGAATACTGTTCGATCATCGATATTGTCTTTGCTGATCGATCTTGTTTTTATTTCATTTCTTTGCCCTTGTAATGTTATTGATATTTCACAATTTCTGATGTTTCATTTTCGATATATTATATTTTCAAAACAGCATTTCTACAAAACGTCTTTATATCACAGCCATCATATCAAGAACTGTTTACATTTAGTTCATAAAAATTCGAAGTATATACCGTACGAGTTGTCGAGACCCGAATTGTTTTATTCTAGGCAAGCGGTAAATCTAGTCTTCCGCTTTTTGGCAATTGATACTGCTGATTCAGTACTTAATACGCATATTTCTATGGGTTTTTTGCATTAATAGATTTATCTAAATCTAGAAAATATGCATGAAAATTTGAATAAATTTTGTGCGCCGGGGAAAAAGAGATCGCAAAAGATCCAAAATCCGGGACCTTCAGGGGGACTACATTTACCACTTCCCTTACTTAAATTGCGCAGTTCTTGAACGGTTACAAAACAACAGAGGCAAAAGTTAAAATCTTCAGGATTTAAACAAAGAACCAAGCGACATTTTCCAATAACAAGACAGAGCGTGTTGTTAGAGCTGTTTGACATCGTAAGTATTTCAGAATGCTTGCTAATTTTAAAATAATAGTGTATAAACAATCTGTAAATAATCCGCGCCATTTTGATGTAACGAGGAAGAATGCAACGGACATTGCCCAGGCTGTGTGCGAGGTATAATGGCAGGAGAAATAGTTCTAGCATAGACGAAACGACCCCCGCCTCTTATTTTATAGTTACAATTAAATACAAATCTGAATTCAACATTTATTCTGTTGTTGGTGTTGTTTTTTTAATTAATAAATCACTGCATAAGGCAGTGTAAAAAAAACTGTGTTATGTGAATAAATCACTGATAGAGTACAGTTTATGGTCATAAGTGTGTCATCCATTGTAGTTAAAATTTTTATGTCTTTTTTAATCATATTCATCAGGTCCAGCCCTAAGACTTTCTACCTACATAACTATAAGTAGGTACGTGGTAACTTGGTATTTATACCTATACAATCAGGTCCAGTCCAAAAACTATTTCTACCTACGTAGCTATTAATAGCTAGGTATTTAAACCTACCCAAAGTAGCTATTTTTACCTACTTTTGGTATTATCTACATATTGTGGCCAAATGATTGAATGGCGCAACATGGTGAATACATAATTTTTGATACAGTCACACTAATGATGAATAAGACAATATTTTGACCAAAAAATGATTATTTCATTAGGCAGAAATTTTACATTAGTTTCTATGCATAATTGATAATATACGAAGTAATCATTTTTTGGCAAAATTTTTGTCATATTCCATCATCAGTGTAACTGTATCAAGAAATTCAGTGCCCACCATGTTGTGCCGTTCCTGCGTTTGGCCACAAAATGTAAGTAAACAAAAAATAGGTAAAAATAGCTACTTTTGGTAGGTTTAAATACCTACCTAGCTATTAATAGCTACATAAGTAGAAAAATTCTTTGGACTGGACCTGACAAAGTAGCTATTTTAACCTACTTTTTGCTTTACTTATATTTTGTGGTCAAACGTAGGAATGGTGCGATATAGTGAGCAGCAAATTTCTGGATACATGCAGTCACACTGATGATCGATGAGACAAAATTTTGGCTTTTTAATTTTTTTACTTTGTAGAGTAACAATTTTGGACATATATTTATGTTAAATTGTAAATTTACAAAATAATCATTTTCTGGCTTAATTTTTAGCTCACTTGAGCCGAAGACCGAAGGGGCCACAATAGGGAATACAAATTTTACATAGGAATATATAGAACAAATCTTTAAAAAAAATTTCCTCAAGAACCACTGGGCCAGGAAAGCTGAAACTTATGTGGAAGCATCATTAAGTAGTGTAGATATATAATTGTTAAAGTCATGACCCCCCGGGGGTAGGGCAGGGCCACAATAGGGAATACAAGTTTTACATAGGAATATACAGAGCAATCTTTAAAAATCTTCTTCTCAAGAACCACTGGGCCAGGAAAGGTGAAACTTATGTGGAATCCTCCTTGAATAGTGTAAATATTAAATTGTTAAAATCATGAGCCCCAGGGGTAGGGCGGGGCCACAATAGGGAATACAAGTTTTACATAGAAATATATAGAATAAATCTTAGAAAATTTTTTCTGAAGAACCACTGGGCAAGGAAAGCTGAAACTTATTTGGAAGCATTCTTAAGTAGTGTAGATATTAAATTGTTAAATCATGACCCCCGGGGGTAGGGCGGGACCACAAAAGGGAATCCCAAGTTTTACATAGGAATATATTGAACAAATCTTTAAAAATCTTCTTCTCAAGAACCACTGGGCCAGGAAAGGTGAAACTTATGTGGAATCATCCTTGAATAGTGTAGATATTAAATTGTTAAAATCATGACCCCCAGGGGTAGGGCGGGGCCACAATAGGGAATACAAGTTTTACATAGAAATATATAGAACAAATCTTAGAAATCTTTTTCTGAAGAACCACTGGGCCAGGAAAGCTGAAACTTATTTGGAAGCATTCTTGAGTAGTGTAGATATTAAATTGTTAAAATCATGACCCCCGGGGGTAGGGTGGGGCCACAAAAGGGAATCCAAGTTTTACATAGGAATATATAGAACAAATCTTTTAAAATCTTCTCCTCAAGAACCACTGGGCCAGGAAAGCTGAAACTTATGTGGAATCATCCTTGAATAGTGTAGATATTAAATTGTTAAAATCATGACCCCCGGGGGTAGGGCGGGGCCACTATAGGGAATGCAAGTTTTACATAGAAATATATAGAACAAATCTTTAAAAATCTTCTTCTCAAGAACCACTGGGCCTCAAAAGCTGAAACTCATATGGAAGCATCCTTGGGTAGTGTAGATATTAAATTCTTAAAATCATAAAAGGGAAGGGGGTAGTGGGGCATGATAGGTATAGCAAGAGGGGGAATCTGGTAAGAACTGCATCACCCAAGTTACTCAGGTGAGCGATGTGGCCCATGGGCCTCTTGTTTTGCATTTTTCATCAGGATGACTGCATAATTAAATTTTCTGCTTACCATATTGCGCTGTTCCTGATTTTCTCACAAGTTTATGTAAAACAAAAAAGTAAGTAAAAATATCTAATTTGAGTAGGTTTTGAATATCTATGTAGCTATAAGTAGCTGCATACTGTGAAATCACAAAATTTTTGTGGTGGTTTAATTTTTATTGTTTTCGAGGTATGACGAGACTTATGAATACATGTCCACCACAAGATTTTAAATGTTACATAAATAACACCTTGTTTTAATATTCTTGATCCATGAAATCAAATTCCTAGAACCAAAGGCCATATTAAAAACTGTAAAACAAAAAAGTAAGTAAAAATATCTAATTTGAGTAGGTTTTGAATATCTACGTACTATAAGTAGCTGCATACTGTGAAATCACAAAATTTTTGTGGTGGTTTAATTTTTATTGTTTTCGAGGTATGATGAGACTTATGAATGCATGTCCACCACAAGATTTTAAATGTTACATAAATAAGACCTTGTTTTAATATTCTTGATCCATGAAATCAAATTCCTAGAACCACAGGCCATAATAAAAACATGTTTGTTTACCAACCCAGATTTTTAAGAATGGATAGCTAGGTAAGAAAATTTTTTTTCTACTAGACTTCGAATCAAATTACTATTACAATAAAAAAAATCAATATCTTCATGTACATATATATTCTTTTTTATCGGAACTTATACTTCAAGAAACAATATGTACTAGTACATTTGGAAATGTTTATTAATGTTATAAAAAGGTGTTATTGAAAAGTAGAATAAAGTTTTGAGTTGGGCTAATTTTCATGGGTCGGTCGACTAAGGGCAAACATAGAATATTGTAATTTAGGCCAAAGAGATTTTCTTTTGTTCAAAGTTCAAAAATTTATTTTACAGTAGATAGGATTAGTCTCAGGATTGGACCTGATCTTGCAGAATTGTTCAATTTTTAGTTCTTCTGAGCCAAAGACTCAAAGAGCTGATGCTATGGCTATTTGTGCGGTGTGCATGAACTTTTTAGAATATGGGCCAGAACTCAAGAACCCCTTGACCAATCAGTGTCAAATTTGTCACAGGGTATCCTTGGCCTAAGGGCTACTATTAATACTAAAATAAGGGTTGGGACCCTTAAACGAGGAGAGATAATCAGGAAAACAAAACCAAAAGTACTGGATGCTAAAAAAATTTTGGTGTTTTAGTCATGAAAAATGATGAACAAATAATATTGCAATATTTTTTTTTAGAAATACACATTTCTTTCAATGGATGGGTGGGTGCTTCTCTGTAGGTATAATTAGGGCCCTGCAAGGATTTGCGGGTGCCCTATAGTAATCACTCTGTCTGTCCGTCTGTCCGTCTGTCTCTCTTCCGTCCACAAATTTTCTGTTTTTTTCTAATAACTTTTTTTATGGTTGCCCAATCAAGTTCAAATTTGGTATGGTACTTCAGTAGGCAGAAATACAAATTTTGATGCTAACTTTGGTTCTCAATGTCTTCTGGTTTGGAGCTGGGGTGGTGGGGTAGATTCCTTAACTATGCATAAGAATGAATGGGCAACTTTTTTTATGGTTGCCCAATCAAGTTCAAATTTGGTATGGTAGTTCAGTAGGCAGAAATACATATTTTGATGCTAAGTTTGGTTCTCAATGTCTTCTGGTTTGGAGCTGGGGTGGTGGGGTAGATTCCTTAACTATGCGTAAGAATGAATGGGCAACTCTTTTTTTTATGGTTGTTCAATCAAGTTCAAATTTGGTATGGTAGTTTAGTAAGCATAAATACATATTTTGATGCTAAGTTTGGTTCTCTATTTCTTCTGGTTTGGAGCTGGAGTGATGGGGGTAGATTCCTTAACTTTAGAATGCATTGGCAAAGAGAGATAACTGCTGAAGATGTTCCCATTGTAAAATGAATGCTGGCTATGAGTCCCTTGGGATTAATTAGCTTTCTTCCTGAAGAAAATCCAGAGCATTATCTTTATCTGTCACATTGAGATGAATTACCACCTCTGTCTGCAAATGAAGTTTGTTTTGAAGTTAAGTCAATTTGGAATGCTATGAACACTCGGAAATGTGGATTTAGATATAAATTTTTTATAATTTATTTTTGTTTAATAGTTATGATTTCATTGAATTCAAAAAACAAGAAATAGATTAAAGCCATATATGGCGTAACTGATCAAAAAATATATTTTTGAAAAATACAAAATTGATTAAAGAAATATATCTAATACATTTGAATTAAAACTTTTCATACAATTCTGAACACGGAGAACACCTTGTTTCAACTAAAAATACGATTTTATCTTCTCTGTAATGTGTTATTTAAACCTTTTGTATTTTCTTCCGAGTCGGAGAAAATTCCGAGAATCCAAATTAAATTGTGATATCTTTATAACGCTTAGATTTTGTAATTTACGGAAAAGTTCTATCTTTGTATAAAGTAATGATACAAATAATAAGTACTTATAATTTTAGTCTAATAATTTTCATTGTACATACGCCATATATGGCTTTAAAGAAGATTTTTTGAATTACTTTTTTCACTTTATGTTAATTAATTTTTAAGGTAGTTTTATAAAAACCCCATTCTATCATTAATACTGAAAAAAGTTCTTATTGTAACTTTAGAAGAAAATGATGAGAGAGGTACAATTAATCCTTTGGGATCAATTATCTAGCCTGCTGCAGAAAATTTAGTAGGCTTTTCTTTATCTTTAAGATTAATGAAAACCTTTGTCTGCAACTGCTGTTTGTTTGAAGTTAAGGTCAAGCCTTCATATTTGCATTCATTGAAGGCTGGCATTCTATATAACACAAGCTTCATAATTGTTTAATACATTCAATGTTAAATTGTTCTTTGCTGCCTAAATACAAGGATATTATTTTCAGGTTTTTGAATATTCAGGTATTATCTTGAAATTTTAAGAATACAATTGCTGTTGCTTATTCTTCGTACATTTTTTAATCATTCCGTAAGCTGCACCCTTTTAATTCTACCCCATGGCGGGGCCCTTGATGACTGGTCAGTTTTCTAGTTGTTGAGGTTAATATTGTAGTTCATTTTTATGCCCCTCCCCCCTCCCTTTTCATGCTTTCAAAATTTTCATTTGAATAGTGCATACATGTATATACAATAAGGCACAGACTGTGACAAATGCAAAATAAATCATTTTATGTAATGGAGATATTAATCAAACTTACTGGTTTATTAATTAGTTGAAGCTAATATGTTGGTAGTTGTAAGAGACTTACGTCGGATAAGAATAAAGTAGAAGGGAATAGGAAAGAAATTCACAGATATTTTAAGCATCTATAACCATAGGTAAAAATGGTTAAGGGCATTTAAAATAAGTAATAAGGACCGAGCACCCTTCTAAAAGGAGACAATCAAGAAAAAAAAAGAAATAGGGTTGGGTCAATAAAAAATTTATATTTCTTAATGAAAGCTTCCTAGTATAGTGTAAATTCTAAATTGTTTAATCATTACCCATAGGGTCATAGTATATGCTATTTATAGAACGTGTGAGTTTAAGCTTGCCTTTTCATGCCTGAAATGTGTTTTTGTTAGTATATAGAGATAATTCGATAACATTTTGATGAACCCTTGTATATACAGATATTATAATATAAAACTCTTTAAGAAAACAACTAGATTATGACGAATGGAATTTAAAAGCATGCACCAGGGTAGTGTTAATTCACATTTATTTTGTGTACCATTGGGAAAAGTTGAGATTAATAGGTCTTAGGGTTTTACAATTGAGTTTGTTAGAAATTTTTTTTCTGGAATAGCAGGTTTTGTAAAATCATATTATTCATTATCAATGTAGTAAATGCACAAATTCATTTTACATTACATTAGGAATTATTGGTTACTTCTTAATCATCTGAAAGAGAAAATATAAATCCTTGTTAGTAGCATGTAGACTTTTCTTCCAACGGTTGTGATAGCCTATAAGATTATTATAGTTTATGAAGTATATGCATATATAAATATCACATATTTGGTTATTTTTAGCTCACCTGAGTCAAAGGCTCAAGTGAGCTTTTCTGATCACATTTTGTCCGGCGTTCATTTGTCTGTCTGTTTAGCTCTCCGTCTGTCTGTAAACTTTTCATATTTTTGACTTCTGATGAAGAACCACTGGGCCAATTTCAACCAAACTTGCCACAAAGGATCCTTGGACAAAGGGGGTTCAAGTTTCTTCAATTGAAGGGCCATGCCCTCATTCAAGGGGAGATAATTAGGAATGAATGAAGTTTGTTAACATGTTTTAAAAATTTTCTTCTCAAAAACTACTGTGCCAGAAAGATGAAACTAATGGGGAAACATCCTCAGGTAGTGTAGATTCAAATTTGTTCAAATCATAAGCCCTGGGGGTAAGGTGGGGATTCAAGTTTGTTCAAATCATGACCCCCAGGGGTAGGGCAGGGCCGAAATGGCCGACGAAAGTTTCACATAGAAATAT